>NW_014577344.1:68349-77859 GCF_000485595.1 Priapulus caudatus
CAGGTTTCCGCCGATGAATGCCGAAGTTTCTTCGTGCACATAACTTTTTAGGAAATTGCCTGAAAAGGTCACTTTAACGTCGAAAAATCGCGTTCTAACGTAGCGGAATCTAGTCGCGACGCCCAGAAGGGGCCCCAGCTCGATTCGCGCGAGCACACGCGGCACGGTTTCGGAGGAGATACGTAAAACGACACTTCGGCTCCTTCCACTATTATATAGTAGATATATATATATATTCATCTGTATCTATATAATCAAGAGCTAACATATACATATATGTTTAGAGATCTGAAGCTTGTTGTTCACATTGTCGTGTTTTTTCCCATTAACTAGGCAAGGCTGGAATATTTGAGGGATCAGTTTCAAATTAGAGAGAATGATTTTCTAACATTTGATGCAATGCGTCATGCAGCACAATGCGTGGGGCGAGCTATTCGTGGCAAGACTGATTATGGTGTCCTGATTTTCGCTGACAGGGTAAGTTTTATAAAAACCTCATGTGTTGTAGTTCATATAGAAATTACTGAACTTTTTTTTTGCTAGTTATATATAATTAGTGCAATTAAAATAGCATTGTATATAATGAAATTTTAAACTTATCGTTAAACAGATTTTGGCATATAACAGTGTTGTGATGAATCTGTGATGTACTTCAATTATAGAGATTTTCAAGAGCTGACAAGAAAGGGAAGCTGCCCAAGTGGATCCAAGAATATCTGAAGGACAGCTTGTGCAACTTGACGACAGAGGAAGCTGTCCAGATATCTAAGCGTTTTCTGCGGCAGATGGCTCAACCATTTACACAGGTGATTTAATAGATATATCCAACATTGTTTAGTATGTACTTAAAATAAGCAATAACATTGTTGGAACCAGGTCACCCTTACCACTGCCATATGTGACAGCCAGTGAAATGATGTAAGCAGTATTGATAGGTATTTACTAAATGCACGGTAACTTCTCAGCAGGTATGTTAGCAGTGTTAGATCTAAGATGTGAAGTAAAAGAGCTAGACATAGTTCTGCAATAGACATTTGCAGAGATGGTATGCAAGAAACAGCTTTTAGAAGACTTGTTCATTACAGAGTATTTGCTGTCATCAGAATTCTCAAAGCTGTCAAAGTTATGGCAATAGTATAATAACACTGCTGATTTTTAGTAGCAATAATCGCAATGCAATAATAGCATGTCAGTTTCATACAGTTATCTATATTTCTAGGAGGACCAGCTTGGATTATCACTGCTCACACTAGAACAGCTACAATCTGAAGACATGCAGAAGAAAATAGAAAAGCGTGCGCAGCAAACATGATCATTCCTAATCGAACATCGATGTTCACGTATTCATGTACATATGTTCATGTACTATACCATATCACAACTATAAAACTGGCAGTGTGAATTGGCAAGAGTAATCACTGTTATGTACCGATTTTATTATTAATTATCCCATGAAAATTCTCGTAGTGAACAATTTTAGTGTACAGATCATAATAGTATCAGCACTCACTGCTCACATTTAAAATTACAGGAACATTAATTTGCAAAATGTACAGATCAATGTGCAGAGCTATGAACTGTAAATAATATTCTGGAAAAGGACCATCTCATGAGCATGTAAACATTGGCAGTTGTCAAGCATGGTTTTCTGTGATTGTTGTGCTAAATGTAACAATAATTGTACTTGTGATTTTCTTATCATTAGTTACTTTTGTATTTGAATGCTTACATAACAGGTAAAGCACACATCACCATGTTCAGTTAGTCAAAAAGGTTGCGTGTGTATATGCGTGCCTGTATGTGAATGCACAGTGTAAAAATGTTTATAAAACAATACAACTTCATATTCTTTTATTTATGATTGTATTTAGCTATAGACGAGATTTGTAGGTCTGTAGTGTAACATATCTATTCCTATAATAGCACGTGCCAATGTTTTGCAGTAAACTTCACAATATTAAATGTATCTAATTGCTGCTATTATGTTAAAAGTGTAGAAAACTAGATAGATACAGGCTTGAATAAGTAATAACATAAACAAGTACACACAGATTTAAAACCCTATCATAGGCACATCAGTAGACTATAATAATCTTTTAAGTACCCTATTGAAGCCATACAAAAACAAAAAAAGGACATTCTACATCGAAGCATAATCTACTTGAAATCTAGTATTTGATTATCTAAGTTTCATAAAAGAAAAGAATATTAATGAAAGCAATTCACATGGAAGCATCACAAACATTTAGAATAACTAAATCACTACTAGTAAAAAGAACTTATAATTATTAACACAAATGTGAATGTTATGTACATGTCGACAATGTGATTTATAATTCCCGACCTATCACTTTCCTATTTCCCTGCACCTAGCTGTTTACCATCACTTACAAAAATAAATGCAGGAACAATGAAAAACAAGAGGGTTTTAACAAACTACAGGACGTAAACATGGTAGTGTCAATTGTCATTGAAATTTTGCTGATGTGCGATGTAAAAATTCCATTGCACATCAACAATACATCAATGGATCAAAATATTGGCATATTAATAATTTCTTTTAGAATTACAGCAACTTTCTATTTACATAATTTCATTTTACAAAAGGACGTTTTATCTTACCAACACCAAACTCAATAGCTGGTACAAACATATCCTAGCTGACCCCTACCTGCTACTGTTTGAATTGCCAAAGTTGTTATTCAATCCCACGTATGTTTTAGCTTGCACTAATGATGTCACTTATAATTCCAACATTTTATCATGCCAGTTAGATGCACCAATATATCAGGTTCCTTAGAATAAATGCTGAGGAGGAGATTCCTAAGCACAGAAAGTCAAAGTAGGACTCGTAGCCCATTTTCTTTTTCTGGGAGCTGAGCAGAGATCCTTCATGCGTGTTCAAGCATCATCAGGTTGGCCTGCTTAACGGCTCTGTTGAATGACAACATCATTCTCGGATCCACGAACATTTTTGTAAGGTCCATGCGGATTTCGTCTAGCGATGGAATCTGCTCACAGCTTGGGATGTTCAATAGCTTGTCAAACAATTTCTTCCAGTATGGACTCCATTCCCTAAAAATATTAATACTAGTCAAAGACACACCAAGGTCTTGAACCTATAGGTAGATACCTAGTGAGACAGGTATGTTTACAGTTTCCAGAATTACAATGGAGAGTTGACACATTGCACATAAACCTTTAGCAACGAAAGTAGATGCTGCCTAAAAATGCATATAAATACGTACCTTTGAAAGTTTCCTGTGCATTTCCATCTGCCACTCTCCAAATACGTTTTCATGTATTCCCCAAACATCATACAGTGAATGGTGCCAAGAACTCCAAACACGTCCGTCTGTAACATAAAGCAGCAATGGTTGGTTATTCCTATAACCATAAACCCCCTTATACAGAAAGCAGCATTCTTTGTGCGTATTTGTACTTCGTGCTGTAGTCTTTGATCACATTTTTCTACATTACTGGGTAATCTCATAGGCCATCATAGGAATCATTTCCAGTCCTTTACATCGTATTAATTTAATAATATGGACATCACGTGGATCACAGATTTGATTTTCAAACACCAACAGATCATGATCAACGTTAAAACTGCATTCCCCGACGAAAAGCTGAAACAACGAAGTTCGTAATTACCACATAAACATGTTCTAAACACCTCGATCATATAGCACAAAAAAACATTGTGAAGTGCTGAATGTAGTTCGCTATAACCGTTGGTTCAAAATTTACTTGAGTGTGTGCAAGCAGCACAGCAACAGTGCCTAGTCTATTCTAGTCTAGTCTAAGATAGTAGTAGATGACAGAATAAACCTTTTTTCAAATCTCATAGTAAATTAGCATTGAGAAAATAATAACCTCTTATTTAAACTCAATTTTGTTAATAGATATTAGCAAACCTATATGAATTCGGCTTAATTACATATTATATTGCATGCCTTTTTGCGTGTTGGTTCCATATGATCAAATTTTTTTTGACAAAATGTTTGCATAGAACATTACTTTGAGTAGACAAATTGTGAATTTTGAGAGGGAGAGCAGCTTTAAAACACTATCCACCAAACATTGTGGCAGTAATTTTTTTTCTAATATTATCGAGTAAAACAATATTATTTGATGAAATATATAAGAAATCCTATTTTAGTGATATTAATAGGTATGAGTCCACAGAACCGTTACGGTAGAATATGTTCAAGTATTAATTAGACTTTAGATCTGCTTTCAAGTCGATCGCCTCCATGCTGTTGTCCTCTGACCTAATAAATGCTTACTGATAATAACAACTACACTATCTAGCACTCTATTATGAAGGAAGTTGGTGGCTACAAACCTGGTAGGTCCATGGTTTTCCCATCTGCATTTCCGTGCATGTGAAACCGTTTGTGTCTACTCTGTTGAGAAACGTGGTACCAGCTGGAAACAACTCCATGTCAATGCTGCGCCCAAAGTCAATTAGCTTCAGTGCAGAGGTCTCCTTTCCAAAATCCCCTTCTGATGACATGGTTTTCCTAGAATTAGAGCCGGAGCATTTATACACGCCTATGTACACATATGGCAGGTACAAAAAATTGCCGAGAATTAAGATGATTTAAAGTTCAAGGAAACTCCAACCCAACCATGAAGACCAGACATTAAGTTTTCATTCAGCACTCTAAGGCAGGAGATTAATAATATATTCTCAGAAACACACTTCAGTTTGCAATGCTGAATTAAGTTCCTGAAATTCAAAAGAAATTATTCAATGACAATTCAATTATGATGAGATACAATCAGTAAAATGTTATCAGAGAACTTGCTATAATACTGCATCTAACAAGTGCCGCGGAGCGAAAGCGCTCATCTAACGTCTACTGCGGTGACTCTGTGGTGGAGTGGTGGGATTCTAGTAAAAACCCTGTTAGTCCCAAATGTGTTCACATACACGCCGAAACAGTGGAATTAAGGCACAGGGATGGTATCAGGAACCTTCTCAAAGGAATGTTCGTTGGGATCGTTAAGAAAGTTGCCACGAGATGACGCGTACGTTTAAGTGTCTTCAGATTAAAGATGGAAGCTCCCATCGTACGTAGTAGCAACAACTATTTGCAAGACAGAATAGGTAAGCACTCATCCATTTACCTACGCAAGCCTACATGCTGAAATAGAGCTGCCACCTGTAACTAATTAACGCAGGCAAAAACTACACAGCAACTAACAGTACACCACCACATGCCTGGGATGGCAGTTGGCATACGTATACTGTACACAACTGCAACAATGTACAGAATTGCAATAGAAATTATAGCATTTAAGGAGATAAACTTCTTCAACCAAATTTAGCTTTGAAAATTTCTTGTGACATTGTGCGCTCTACTCAGGCATGTATGTTAGATTTATACTAGCAACCCGGCAGGTCACATTTCTTTCTAACAGTCAAACAAATTGTATCCATGTTTAACCCGCTCTTGAGGGTAAAGGTTATCGACCTTACTCTTGCGCATGTCAGCAGAGAAGTACATTTCATGGCTTCATAAAGCCATAAAAATGCTAGGTCACGCTGAAAAAAAAGTTTTTCAATCCATCCGTCAGACCATGTCCTCTAGAAAATGTTCTAAATTGCCCTGTGCCCATTGACCTTGAGCAGTGACCCTGTTCATTTTCGGTTGCCATGTGATGGTTTTTCCTACCCTGATGCTTAACACCGACTTATCCACAAGCTAGGATCAAGCCGTTTAGATTTTTGCCGGCATTCTGATTTCTCGCCTATACCTTAAAGTAAGAGGCGAGGAATGTTCCCTTCTTTTAGCATCTCTTGACCTTTGACCTTTACCCCCAGCTTCGACATCCCAACTCGTTTTGACGATCCCCCCCCACCCCGACGTCGAATATCGTGACCGTACGTCAAGACGGTTAAGATTTGCTGCCAACTGTTGACGACGCACGCGACTGGTCATGCGATTCTACAGCTGCATCTGACTTGATCAGATGAGCTAAAAATGAGAAATTAGGATGCAGTATTATAATGGCTACAAGGCATGGTACTCACAGCTCCCACACAAGAGAGGTTGTCGGTTTGACATCACGGTGTATGATGTGGGCTATGTATTGCTGGAGAATGGTAAGTGATCTCGATAGTTAGGGTAGGATAAGCAATGATTTCTCCAAGCACTTTTTCGCCTTACTGCCTTCATCGTTGTGAAGGCTTGATATCAATCCTAATAAGAGCAATTATAAAGGCCCATTAAAAGGCTTAAGTGGTAAATTGACTAATCTACAAACTTATCACGTGTGCGCACTTGTCTGGGTGCGTGCCATAGCGGAACTTGCATGCGTGCATGCTGTAAATCAGGAAGTGTATTATAGGAGGATGTGAATAATAACAAGGGAACTTGTCATTTTACTAAGTTATAATACCTACAGATTTATACGCGTGAAATCTCCAACTTGAGCTCAAATCGGACCACAGTACAGTTCGCCATCAATCGTACCAACTCGTTTCTCGTAGACACTCCGCATCCGAAGATAGCAGCCTAAAACATACGCCGATTCTCCATATTCTTTGGGCCAATATCCACGGCATAGCGCGCCGTATAATTCAAACAAAAGGCAGCTACTAACCGACTGTCCACGGTTGCGCTCACGGCGAGGCGGGCTGTGCTCGCAGGGAGATTTCAATCCAAAAATCCGATCTGCTGCTGATAGTGATTGGCGTGCGTGCGTGGTATGGAGGGACTGCCAGTGTATTGGGGCCGCATGCCGGTAGTGACACTAAGGCATACATTGTAGCTGCGGTACCGGGTCAAAGGTATATCTCGCCCGAGGTGTTGCGTATGATGCCTAAATCACCCTGTAGCGAGCGCACAGTGCGCTCGGTCGTGAGTGAAGCCGTGAAAGTGTGGGTTAGTAGCTGCCTTTTGTTTTGAAATATAGCGCGTCTACGGTCGATTAATGGCCAAAGATTGGAGGGAAGTCGTAGTGGGTATGTTTTTAGGTTGATATCTTCGGATTGCGGGTGTCTACGAGGCAAAGATTTCATAGCATGATGGGCGAATGTACTGTGTCCGATTTGAGGTCAAGTTGGATGAGTTCGCGTAGTAAATCGTAGATTATTATAAGGCTAGTAAATGAGGAATTTTCCGCTTGTTTATTGTTGTCAAACTCCTCCTATTATACAGCTCTGATGTTAATATATAGCGAGTAATAAGACAAATTTGGTCTTTATCTCCTGATATAGCATGTAAATATGATATATAATATATAGCAGCTTTTCATTATAAGCAGCACCAGAGAAAAGACATCCTATATTTGAGAAGTTGGGGTGCAGATTCGTTGCACCTCCAAATATAGCCAATGTTCCCAATATTATATCCAACTATATTTTTTTCTCTACCTATCTTTATGCTTCAATCTACTGACACTGGCAGAACGATCATAAGTTGGCAAGATTGCATAATACAGTAACTGTGCACTCCGAACATTGAGTTGCAGGCATACAGGTCTCCTTAACTTAAGTTTCTATTTTTAAGTTTTCCCAAGTACCATTACATGCATTTTAGTTAAAGCTTACTGCAGCAGAGTTCCATTGGCCATGGTATTTTGTTCCATACCAATGCCGTCAGTGAACACTGGTAGGCTTTGTCAATCCGCATTGACAGATGGCTCGCATTGAGTCACCTTGAGATGAGGAGCTTCGTGTTCGTGGGAGAATGTACAAATGTAAATCCAAGACTAGCAGGGGCTTTTGGAATTGTAGCAAGTTTTAATAGAATCAGGAGTAGAGTAGAATAGAGGAGTGGTGACTTCAATAATACAGGGAATTCGTGTATTTCGTAGCGCCCTTAGAATACCTACGATTTAATTACGGCGTATCGATAACCCAGCTTGAGCTCAAATGCGTACCAGTAATTCGCATAGCATCGTCGTTTAATCAATTTCCTCGTATACAAGGGCACGCAATTCCGGACGATACGACTAAACGTCGACCACGATTTTTCCATTCTGGCTTCAAGCAACTGGAGTGTGTAAAACGCTAACTCGAACAAAAGCGCTGACTATCGACTTTGCGGCCTCAGGCGATGCGGTGTGGCTCGCTGGCTAATACGCTTTTGACGGTATTTACAGCTGCCTTTTGTTTTCGAGTTTTTTTTTAAAGCGGTTACACATCTCATGTTTTTGCTGGTAAAGAATGGAAAATAGTGTCGGTACGGATTTTGTGTGTATCGTCGGAGTCCGGGTTGTATACGAGGAAACGAGTTTCGCCCGATGCTAGCGAGATGTAATCGTGTACGATTTGAGCTGCAAGTTGGTTGAGTTAGCGTAGTAAATTCGTTAGGCTATTCTAAGGCTAGTACTGACGAATTTCGCCTTGTTTATTGAAGTCAACTGCTTCCTATTATCTAGCTGCTGATAATCTATGTTATTGATGACAGTTACTGTTTAAGCTTTTACATGATGCATTTGGCTGCTGGTTATGGCTATTTAGGTAATCAGGGTTAATTTTAACAGGCACAGGTTACCTTATCATACAAACGACAAGCGTATATGAACAGAAATAACTCTGTTATTGAGGAGTTATGTTTAGATATCTTGTCTGAGATAACTATTATGCTTAAAGGATACTCTCCAGCTTTATTGCAGGGGTATTCTGCTAATAAGATTAAACGTTTATTGAGGAATCGAACTCGAATGCAATCACGATTGTTTTTTATAGAGGAGATACTATTCTATGTCAATGCAAAAAATTTCACAGAGAATTCCAGACACGCTAATTTGTACCCCACAGATGTTGATTTTTTATGTAAAATGGTATTTTAGATCTTTCATTACCAGAAAGAGTGGAGTGATCACATTTTTTCAGCCGAGGCAATGATGTTAAGCCAATGTGTCCTGTAAAATAGCGGCATAAGGATTTTTTTAAGGTTGCATATTTACCCGTTGGAGATATTGGAAAAAAACTGCCTAAATTCAAGTCGCACGTTTGAATTTAAACTTTTAGCGAATAAAGGACATACCTCATAAAATAGTGCACATTAATAACAATCCTGCGGGGTTTGTTTATGCAAGCATATGTTTACATTAAAACGGAGTGTCAAGATCGAAATATTGCCGAGTTGTTCACAGAGAATATCCATTTATACATCAACTATACGTCAGAAATTGAATGAAGAATCACGTTTTTTTCTATTTTTCACAATGATCGAGCCGCGGCCGAAGCTGTGTGAAAAATGGGATGAACAGTTACTGTGAATATCTACTGTTAGTGACTTCTGGCGACAATCTTGACTAACTGACACCACTACATTGGTAAAAATGTTCCGCCTGCACTTTGATAAATTCTGAGAACTTCTGAGGGTGACCAATGCAATTTCGCATGGCAAAATGGCTCGAACCAACGTGCGCATTGCTGACGTCCTGTCAACAAACGTGCGCCGCTAATGTAAACGTGCGTGCGAGGTGTGAGAACTATTTTGGGTCGTTGTGAGATACTTTGCTTGGATCAGGCGTAGTCGTACA
>NW_014577344.1:77869-82430 GCF_000485595.1 Priapulus caudatus
TGTCAACAAACGTGCGCCGCTAATGTAAACGTGCGTTGCGAGGTGTGAGAACTATTTTGGGCTCTTGTGAGATACTTGTTGGATCAGGGTAGTAGTACAGCTGTAGCAGGCAGGGTTGATGTTGATGGCTACTGGCTCAGTGAATATCGTGAAAATGCTGGTTGTATCATGTGTCTGACGTCATCATGACGTCAGCCGCGGCTCACTACACATGTACGCGGGCAAGCAAAACGCTCTGACAGTTCACATGTACTGTTATATGGAGAAATGAGCATGTACACAGGTGGCACATAGTGTTAGCCATCGAATAAAGTTGAAAATAAAAAAATCGGTAAAATTTTTCCTAAAACCTTGAGAGTATAATCCTTAACACAATTATCAGATCACTACGAAATTATGAATGACAACACACATAAAATCTGTATGACTAGATCATGTTGGAAACGTTCCACTATATAATAGAAACGTTCCACACGTTATATACCAACATAAACAATAGACCCATATTTTATACATTTATGAAGATTACCTTAAGAATCACTTTGCTTGTGTCCTCATTCTGGATTTCGGCTTCATAGATTTTGGCATAAGCACCTACACCTAAACACTGAATGATATGGTATTCTGTACCTAAAAGTAAAAATTTAAACCACATTACTTGCGATATCCATGCAAGTGAATTCTCGTTTCCTTGTATAGGAGATGTAAGGTAATACATTTAGTTCTTACCCATGTCCAGGACTGTGTGTGCTTTAACAGAGCACATGGGCTTATCCACAATGAGGTAGTTTTCATAAGAGGAAACAGGCTTCATCAGCCCAGCCAACAAGCGCTCAATCACCTCTGGAGAAAATGGGTCGACATCCACGGAAGTGATGGCAGTTGCTGAAGGGGAATTCCTGTGTGGTACAAATATTGTTTTCATTAAAGGAAAAATACAGCTATCTATAATCCACTGTTAATGAATGCTAGAATTACTGACACCTCATGTAATTTATTAATATCTAACCTTACCTCCAAATTCGTATTAATTTGTCCAATTTCACTCCTAGTTACTAATAAAGAATTACTAATAAGAATTGAACATTTTGCATTTATCAGCACTTGTTGACAATTTGAATCACAGATACTAGATCAGGTGTAACAGGCTTCTGTGTCGGGTGTTTTCGCATGCATGCTGGGCCGTCAGCATGCTCAGCCAATCACTGGCATTAGAACATATCAGGAGTAGATAATAGGGGTAGTAGATAGTAGATAATAGGAGTAGATAATTTCCCTATTATCTACTCCTGAACATATGGTACACATTTGTTTGCTAAACTATTACTATTGTCAGGTGACACACTGTTTAAACTAAGACCATTTAATTCTTAGTTATAATGTTGAAAAACAATATTAAGAAGTGCAATGAAATTAGAGAAACCAAAATGAATTTGGCAGCTAATACGAAATATGAATTTTTATATGAAAAAGGTTATATACACACTCTTGACCTTTGACCTTTGACCCCCAGCTTCGACATCCCAACTCGTTTTGACGATCCCCCCCACCCCGACGTCCCGAATATCGTGACCGTACGTCAAGCGGTTAAGATTTGTGCCCAACTGTTGACGCACGCACGCACGCTCATGCGATTCTACAAGCTGCATCTGACTATGTCAGATGAGCTAAAAATGAGAAAATTAGGATGCCAGTATTATAATGGCTACAAGGCATGGCTACTCACAGCTCGCACACAAGAAGGTTGTCCGGTTTGACATCACCGTGTATGATGTGGCAGCTATGTATCTGCTGGAGAATGGTAATGATCTCGATAGTTAGGTAGATAAGCAATGATTCCTCCAAGCACTTTTTCCCCTTACTGTTCATCTTGTGAAGGTTGATCAAATCCTAATAAGAGCAATTATAAAGGCACATTAAAGGCTAATGTATTGACTAACTCTACAAACATTACACGTGTGCGCACTCGCACTTGCATGCGTGCATGCATGTATATATATCAGGAGTAATAAAGACAAATTTGTCTTTATTAACTCCTGATATACATGTATATTATATATCATATATATATCAGAGCTTTCATTATAAGTCAGCTACCAGAGATAATGACCATCTATTTGAGAAGTGGGTGCCAGCTTCGTTGACACCCAAAATATAGGCCAATGTTCCAATAATTATATCCAACTACTATTTTTTCCTCTACCTATCTTTATCCTTAACACTGACACTGCAAACGACAAAGTTGGCAATGATTGCATAAAACAGTAACGTGCACACAAAGCAACATTGAGTTGCCGCATAACAGGCGCACTTACTAAATTTCCATTCTTTAAGTTTTCCGCAAGTACAATTACATGCATTTAGTTAAAGCTTACCAGCAGAGTTCCATTGCCATGGTATTTGTTCACTAGCCAACTGCCGTCAGTGAACATGTAGGCTTTGTCAATCGCCATGACAGATGGCCTCGCATTGACGTCAACATTGAGATGAGACATTCGTTCGTGCAGAATTGTACAAATGTAAAACTCCCAAGGACAAGCAGGCTTTTGAATCTGTAACAAGTTTTAATAGAATCAGGAGTAGATAATAGAGGAGTGTGACTTCAATAAACAAGGGAAATTCGTTATTTACTAGCCTTAGAATACCTACGATTTATTACGCGTAACTCGATCAACCAGCTTGAGCTCAAATCGTACACAGTACATTCGCCTAGCATCGTGCGAAATCATTTCCTCGTATACACCCGCAATCCGGAGATACAGACTAAAACGTACGACACGATTTTCCATTCTGTTGCCAGCAAACTGGATGTGTAAACCGCCTAACTCGAAACAAAAGGCAGCTACTAACGACTCTTGCGCCCTCGGCGATGCGGTGTGGCTCGCTGAGCTAACCTTTGACCTATTTACAGCTGCCTTTTGTTTCGAGTTAAGCGGTTTACACATCCAGTTTGCTGGTAACAGAATGGAAAATCGTGTCGTACGTTTTAGTGTGTATCTCCGGATTCCGGGTGTATACGAGGAAACGATTTCGCACGATGCTAGGCGAATGTACTGTGTACGATTTGAGCTCAAGTTGGTTGAGTTACGCGTAGTAAATCGTAGGTATTCTAAGGCTAGTAAATGACGAATTTCCCTTGTTTATTGAAGTCACACTCCTTCCCTATTATCTACTCCTGATCAATCTATAATGTCATTATGACATTACTTTTAACATTTATACATGAGTGCATTTGCTGCTGATATGGCTATTAGGTTAATCAGGTTAATTTTACAGCACAGGTTACCATCATACAAACGACAAGCGTATATGAACAGAAAATTAACTTGTTATTAGGAGATTTTTGTTATGTGTTGAGCATGACTTTCTGAGATACTATTATCGCTTAAGGAACTCTCCCAGCTTTTGCAGACGGTATTGCTCTAATAAAAGGATTAAACGTTTATTGAGGAATGATGTGAAATCAGACGTGTTGTTTTATTATATAGAGGAGATATATCTCTATGTCCAATGCAAAAAACTTTCACGGAAATTTCCAGGGCACCTATTATGTTACCGCGACAAATGTTGAATTTCTATGTAAAAATGGTATTTTTAGATATTTCTCAATTACTCAGAAGAGTGAGCGATACCTGAAAATTTCGCCACATGAATGTTATACGCACAATATGTACCAAAATAGCGCATAAGGATTTTTGCTTTATTTCATATCTTACCGAGAATAAGAACAAAACTGCCTAAATTCAGTCGCACGTTTGCAATTAAAATTTTAGCTGAATAAGAGAGACATAAGCTCATAAAATACGGCACTTAATAACAATCGCCCTGGACGGGCTTTTTTACAGGCAATATGTTACGCATTAAAACGAGTGTTAACATAAAATAATTCCGAGTTGTAAATCACAGGAGAAATATCCATTTAACATCGACTACTAAGTCAGAAATTGGAATGAAGAAATCAGCGTTTTTCTATTTTTTCACGAATGATCGACGCGCCTGTGTGAAAAATGGGTGAACGTTATGTGAAATATCTACTGTTAGTACTTACTGCGACATATGCATGACTAACTGACGTACCAACTAAACTGGTAAAATGTTCGCATGCACCTTGAGAAATTCTGAGAATTCTGGGTGACC
The DNA here is from genome assembly GCF_000485595.1 of Priapulus caudatus. NCBI lineage: Eukaryota > Metazoa > Priapulida > Priapulimorpha > Priapulimorphida > Priapulidae > Priapulus > Priapulus caudatus. The sequence goes on from NW_014577344.1 coordinate 82,007, forward strand.
AATGCAATTTCATGGCAAAATGGCTCGAACGGCCGCGCCATTGCCTGACGTCACTGTCAACCAAACGTGCGCCTTATGTAAGGTGTGTTGCGAGGTGTGAGAACTATTTGGGCTTCTGTGAGATTACTTGTTGGATCAGGGTAGTAGTACAGCTGTAGCAGGCAGGGTTGATGTTGATGGCTACTGGCTCAGTGAATATCGTGAAAATGCTGGTTGTATCATGTGTCTGACGTCATCATGACGTCAGCCGCGGCTCGACTACACATTGTACTCGGGCAAGCAAAACGCTCTGACAGTTCACATGTACTGTTATATGTGAGAAATGAGCACAGGTGGGCACATAGTGTTAGCCATCGAATAAAGTTAAAAATAAAAAAATCGGTAAAATTTTTCCCTAACACCTTGAGAGTATAAGCCTTAACAC
>NW_014577344.1:82440-92097 GCF_000485595.1 Priapulus caudatus
CGACGTGTCTTAGATATCAAGTTCATGGTATATGCATTAAGCAGAATTCTTTGCCTCTCTAAAACAAGACCAACCGCTTGTCAATACGATACTCCTAAGGCGGAGTATATGGCTCCTAAACTCCCCCCCACATGCCAAACGCTGCCTCGAATCCACTTCTGCCACATCCTACACGCGGGTAAGCATTTTGGCTATCGGTTTCCGTCACCACTTGGAGCGCTGATAATTGATGTCATATGGCCCAAATTGGGTACTGTTACTACACTTAGTAACTGAGCTGCGTTGTTAAAAACTTGATGGAGCCGGCCTGCTCCATCATGACGGCGTTAGCCGTGCTAGGAAAGATAATGGAAGATAAGGGCATAGGCGATGCCCCGATGTCACCTATGATAACGAAGCACCGTCCATTCATAAATTTATCGCGGAAAACCGACACTTCCACGAAGCAACGCTTAGCGCCGTTGTTAGGATGCTTGGCAGAAGTGGATTCGAGGCGGCGTCGCATGTGGGAGGGAGAGTTTAGGAGCCGATATCTCCCGCTAGGAGTATCGTATTGACAAGCGGTTGGTCCTTGTTTTAGAGAGCAAAGAATTCTGTCTTAATGCAATACATGAAATTATTCTAGACTCGCAGGCCAAAGTAGAATAATGTAGTCGTGAAATAGCACTTTTTCCCGTTTTCCGTTGTACACTCTTGACTCTAGGTATTATTAGCTCTTGATAAAATCTGTATGACTAGATCATGGTTGGAAACGTTCCACTATATAATAGCAACGTTCCACACGTTATATACCACATAAACAATAGACCCATATTTTATACATTTTATGAAGATTACCTTAAGAATCACTTTGCTTGTGTCCTCATTCTGGATTTCGGCTTCATAGATTTTGGCATAAGCACACTACACCTAAACCACTGAATGATATGGTATTCTGTACCTAAAAGTAAAAATTAAAACCACATTACTTGCAATATCCATGCAAGTGAATTCTCGTTTCCTTGTATAGGTGATGTACAGTAATACAATTTAGTTTCTTACCCATGTCCAGGACTGCGTGTGCTTTAACAGAGCACATGGGCTTATCCACAATGAGGTAGTTTTTCATAAGAGGAACAGGCTTCATCAGCCCAGCCAACAAGCGCTCAAATCACCTCTGGAGAAAATGGTGGTCGACATCCACGGAAGTGACGGCAGTTGCTGAAGGGGAATTCCTGTGTGGTACAAATATGGTTATTATTAAAGGGAAAATACAGCTATACTATAATCCACTGTAATGAATGTGCTAGAATACTGACACCTCATGTAATTTATTAATATCTAACCGTACCTCCAATTCGTATTAATTTGTCCAATTTCACTCCTAGTTACTAATAAAGAATTACTAATAAGAATCGAACATTTCTGCATTATCAGCACTTGTTGACAATTTGAATCAACAGATACTAAATCATAGGTGTAACAGAGGCTTCTGTGTCGGGTGTTTTCGCGATGGACGCTGGCGCCATCAGCATACTCAGCCAATCACTGGCATTAGAACATATGGTACACATTTGTTTGCTAAACTATTACTATTGTCAGATGACACACTGTTTAAACTAAGACCATTTAATTTTTAGTTAGGATGTTGAAAAACAATATTAAGAAGTGCAATATGAAATTAGAGAAACCAAAATGAATTTGGCAGCATAATACGAAATATGAATTTTTATATGAAAAAGGTTAATAACTTCTGAACGACTTAGATGTTAGTTGTTCTAGCTTTTGACAACAGTACACTTTTTGACAGCCATGCGTCTTTTACCTTTCTCTGTTCTAACAGTCAATAAACCACTTGTTGTGCAGCTATAAAAATGGAATGATTACACTTCCTCAATTCATATCAACACAGAATGCGCAGAGCAACAGCGCTCACTGACTGGACGTGTACTGTAGCCGGGTATTCTTCTGATAAACTCACTGGCAACCGACATCAATTGCGCCCTTCCGCCACCGCGTTCCGCGTCAGAGCATATATCTATTGGGACTACTAATAATACAGATCTAAAATCTATGATAGCTAGGCTTTGCTTAAACCGACCAGGGCTCTCCGACTAGTTACACGGCGGCGTCGCTCGCCACGGCGGCCCTCTCGCCACGTAGTGTTAAGCGAGATGGGAACTTGTGCTAGCTTTGCTATACCGGTAGTACAGTAAAAGATATACAGCCTGTGTAACTTAATGACTTCGCTATATTAACCATGTTATCATGGATATGCGTCGAGCGGCCGAGCGTAGTGGTGGTGGTGGGGGGAGAGTGGGGGAGGGGGCGGGTGGACGCGGGCTCTAATAGCAAAAGCAGTTGCCCGCGAGATTGGGCGTGCAAGTGTCATCAATAATCAAAGATGGCATCACCCTTTCGTGCGTGATAACCTCACTCCATTGAGTTGCTGAAATCCAAGTATATTCAGGCAGGCTGAGGAATTTTGCTCAGCTGTGAGTTAACACATCGGATTGCAGGTGTGACAGGCAATAATTATGATTAGAATAGTGCAGGCTTTCATTTTTAAGGGCGCGATCGTGCTCGCGCTCCACCGCCGCACCCGAAATTGTTGCCATGGTGCGCGCATCATCGCGCCTCATAAAAGTGGTTGAAATCGCGCACCAAAAGTATGTCTATTATGTTGAAATAGCCGCCTCCATAGCGGTTCTCAATGTAGGGGGGTACAAAAAGGTTAGAGCAACCACACAAAAATTTGTGGTGTTTAAGTGACTGAACGTATGGCAGAGGTAAGGTCTGGTTACTACCTCTAGTTTATATATATATAAATACAACTAAACACAGCATCCAAATACAGGTACCTATACTGGTAGCCACAAGTTACCTGCTCGTTTTCAACTATATGTGGAGAGACGTGAAACAGTCGTAGGGCTGGAGGGCTACATACGTGGCTACTACGTACAAGTAATTTGGCTAGTTTGTTGATGGATTGTGATGATATTTGTGCTGAAATATGCAGCGTACATGGATTAGAATCTCTAAGGATGGAAATCAGAATAAATAAAACAAGTTTATTTTTACATCCGATCAACTCTTTTATTAACTGTCGTGCTAGTTGTTGGGTTGTTGGATGAAAAGAATGTTAATCCTGACGAAGCCATTGAATGAATGAAGGTGCAGATTAATGATAATCAGTAGATTGACATGACATCCCAATTTTCGTTTTGGATTTCACTCTAGACTGAGGATTGGTCATGGTTCCATCATTCACACCCACGAGGATGCATGGAGAGCCCTCAAGGAGCTCTCCATCATCCCTTTTAAAGGTGTGATTTTTAGTGAGCTCTCCATCCTGCTCTTAAGGTGTGTTTTTTTAGTGGAGCTCTCCGTCAGCCTCTTAAGGGTGTGATTATCGGAGCTGTAAAAGACCCCCTATGGTGTCCTTAGGGGAGCAGTCATTAGTTAGTCCTCCTGTACTTTCAAATCTGAAAGCTGATAGTGCCAGTTCACCCCATGCATGCGTAATGGCTGCCCCCATGTTTTTGCCTCACTCACCACGCCGCAGCATTCAGCACGGTTCATTACAGTGTGCTAATACAGGGTGCTACTTAAGGGTGCTAATACAGACTGGCTTTAGAAAATAATATGATTTAAGGAGTGTAAACCTTGTTCAACAAACTGTTGCCTTTGCAATTGAACTGTCAACTGTAGCCTCACATCCACAATAGGAAAAGCAGTTCAATCCTTTGTTAACAGTCAACAAATCCATCGTTTAACCCTCCTCAATCTTGAGGTCAAAAGGTTATCCGACACTTATCTCTTGCATGTCAGCGGAAAGTACATTTTATTGTACTTTCAATAAAGCCATAAAAATGGCGTAGGTCACCGCTAAAACAAAAAAGTTTTTCACATCGCTCCGTCAGGACCATGTACTCAGAAAATGTCGTAAAATTCTGCCCTGTGCCACCAGTGACTTGTTGACCTGTGACCTCCAATTTCGGATCGGCACAGTGATGGCTTTTCCTACCAGCTGATGCTATACACGACTATCACGAGCCTAGGTCGAGCCATTTAGATTCTGCCTGCGCAACTTTCTGCATTTCCTCCCTATACTTAAGGCATAATAGGCCCATTGATTATACAACAAGTTGACGAATGCTACAGTAACTGGCACCTTCTGTAGTCTAATAAGTACATTACCTTATAGTCAAACGCGTATTAGTTTGTCCAATATCAGTGCTAATTACTAAGAAATGCTCTAATTGAAATTCGTAAATCTGGTAATCTGGCGCCAACGCTAAATTGGTTGCCAAGCAGCAAATAGCCTCGAATTCGGTTAGGCAACGTCACATGTTTTGCTACGGGTGTTAGCAGGGAATTGTTTGTCCCGGGATGCTTATATACGAACTAATGAGCTAGTAGATATGTATCTCTGGGTGTAATTCTCGGTATTTGAGGCACAAGTAAATAACCGTGGGTGCTAATGAACGGGTACCCACATGTCTTCAATTTCAGACACAGGTGTATTCGTTTGACCAATATACGTAAATACGCGTAGTGGCGTCTGCTTTTCCATGTTTAGTCTGGGGCCGTGGTTAGTCCGCGATCCTCCATAGCGTTGGCCCCCAACACAGCCTGCTTCATTATCACGAGCGTCTCGTGATTCGTACGTGGATTCCACGTTCATTACAAACAGAGCTAGGTTACGTATACAGTTACGGTACTCTACTATCGCTAGCATTGCGTACGGCGAGCGAAAATGCATGCGTGCGTGCGTTTTTGCAGTGGTCTGTGCGAAATGTCCGGTGGACTATAAATCTGTATTCACACCCGTTTCGAAGTATGCGGTTTCGAAACTGGTAACAAGTCAGTCAACTGATTTCGTGGACTGCGGATTTCAATTAGACATTTCTTTAGTAACCAGCAGTGATATTGCAAGGCTCGACACTAACTTTTTTTCCAGTGGCCCACGCGGCCACCAAAATCATTGATTTTCAATTTTTGGTGGCCGAAAAAAATCTGGTTGGCCCGAAAAAAAACAAAGAAAAACATTATAAATTCTTTGTTTCCAATCTCGTATTGTATATTATTTAAAAATTGGGCCGTCTGATGCACTTGCACAAGTCTTTAAACAAACCCCACACACTGACATTGATGATTGAGGCATACATTAGAATTATCCATTCCACGCGCATCAAATTTTCACCAGAACCGCCGCATTGTCTGGTTCGCTTGATACAATGTAATCACATGTATGGTGGCGCTTGCAAATATGCTATGGCCTGCGCCGCCTCAGATTTTGACCCTCTGGCTAGACTGGTTCGCGGCCGAACTGTTCGTCCAGAGCGTGTACATTGTCTAGCAGAGCGTGAGGCCGGATACCAGTCTAATACAATAACGTGGCTTGTTGCAGCCGCAATAGACGGATAAACCGTTCGCCGTGTATGCCCACGGTAGAATGCTGCACGTGCGTACGGTGCCCTCGCTCGAGAATTGCTCACTCTCTTTTGAATGAGATTAGCACGTAAGAAACATTATTTTTATCACATAGTCACTTTGAAATTTTTAGTGGCCCGTTCCGGGCCACCAAATTTTAAACTTTTGGAAATTTTTGGTGGCCCGACATCAGGTTTTGGGGCCCCGGGCACCGGGCCACCGCTAGTGTCGAGCCTTGGATATTGGACAAACTAATACGCGTTTGGCTATAAGGTAATGTACTTATTAACTACACAAGGTGCCAGTTACTCTAGCATTCGTTAAAATTGCATAATCGATGGGCCTATTATGCCTTTAAGTTAAGGAGGGAATGTTCCCCCTTCTTTTACACTCTTGACCTTGACCCCCAGCTTCGACATCCCAACTCGTTTTCGGATTACCCCCCACGTCCAAATATCGTGACCGTACGTCGAGCCGTTTAGATTTGTGCCAACTGTTGATGGCACGCACGCACGCACGCACGCTCATGCGATTCTACAAGCTGCATCTGATTATGTCAGATGAGCTAAAAACAAAGTCATGCACCATTCAACATCACACCAAACAAGCGTGTGTAATATACATGACAAGTTATTTTTTACTCACCTTGGGGAACACTGCTTCTCAGAGCTGCTCGTCGAGTCACTAGCCCCAGCCACTACAGGACATGTCGGCCTTGCCGTGTCCGCATCGTCAGCCATAGGCTGCTGACACGTGGCAGCGCCCGAGTCGTGTGCCTCAACCTTTCGTGGAATGCGTGACTGTCTCGTGGGGTAGGATATTGCAGCACTACTCTTACTGCCAGCTACTGTACAGGATGAGCTAGGATGCACCTGCTTCCAGGCAATGCCGTAAGGGGTCGTTGTAGTATTCTGATGACTATAGTTGGCCTGCTGTGGGGCATCACAGTAGGGAGTGGTGGTAGTGTTGGGGTGACTATCAGTGCGGGCTTGTGGCTGGGCATTACTGCCGGGAGTGGCTGCAGACTGGTGGGAATACGAGTGGTGATAGTCAATGGTGCTTCCTCGTGCAAGATGCCGGAGACGGCTAAAGCCTCCGTAGCCCACATCACTGCAGCCACTGCTACTACTCGATGACTTTGCATTCTCCATGCTCGTCTCTATGATTGGGCTGAAACACGAAGAGAAATCACTGTTAGATAGAAGACTGAAGGCCCAGAAATGCATTTGCGCGCACACGTGAATGAGAGAAATTGATGAGAGAAGACAAGTCAGTTACTCGTGTTAACTTCAACATAAAATTAAAGCTATGTGGTTGTCACCAATCCCACACAACATGCAGTCACACACCACAGGTAATTACCTCAACAGGCTTGTAAAATATAACTTGGAACCATTCACATTTACCTCAGATCAGTGGGTCCTTGATGGACCATGCTCTCTGCATATGAGGAACATGTAGAGTCTCTAGCGGATTTGTTCTCGACACTGATGCGCATTGCAGGCCTATGATCGGGACGTACTTGCTGTTCTTGCGCCAGTGGTGCCCTTGGTGGAGGCATATATTCATCCTCAGCTGGCTCTACAAAGAAATTGTTTCACACATAACTAGGCAACAGATTACTCAAGTACCTACCATTAAGAAAAAAAATGCACTAGGGATAAACTGTCCCCAGCACAAATGCAAACGACCTACAAATATTCTGGGTCAAAAACGATTATCGTAGTCAGTATTTAGATTATTTTCGTGACTGTTCTGATACTTCCAAGTATTATTTTCACAAGCATCTACAGCTTTTAAAACATGTCTTAGCAGTAGAACACTAATACAATGTTACTTTCACCAATATATGCAATTATTGAAATTTCGAGTTAACTTCAGCAGTTTAGTCCCTTGTTGACGTCATGTGAAAAGCTTATACACTGACACCTAGTTCGTAGTCTCCACACTTTGTTAATAGTAACTTTATTAAAATAATAAAGAAGGGTCTACTAGTACAGACCAATGCACGTTAGAATTAGATGCACTTGTGTCATTGGCACCATTTAAAAATCAAGATCCACAAAATCTTTGGTAATTTTTCAATTGGTGCAATACGTAGCATACCGACTTAGTACGTAGTACGTAGTAGGCGAGAATATATTTAAGTAAATATTTTAGAATTTGCAAGTATTTGAGAAAGAATTCCTTTAAGATTCCATAAAGCATTACGTATAACTAAGCTGATATCATGCAATGAAAATCATACAGGCATATATTAACATGCAACTAACCTAGCAGAACACATTTAATATATTACCAGATGCTACAGTGTGACTCAGCGTGAGCCCACTAATGGCAAGCTGGTCAGGATGAATGCTGAAACGCTTGGTGGATGAGAACTTTGGGTCGAAAGTCTGGTCAATATTACCATCGTCGTCAGCTGGCAGTGCTTCCACGCCCTCCATCTCAACATCTTCTTCCTCCTTGAGATTTAAATGATTAAGTTAGGTATATCACATAAACATAGAAGATAATATTACTTATACTATACATATATTATACATGCAGATTTTGCAAACTGATATTAGAAATGGAATTATTTATATCTAAATCGCAATATTTTTTTTAAGCACAACCAAAGTCAAAGACATTGATCTAAACAATGGAGCTATAAATAGTACCTGTTCCTCTATGGGAAGAAAGGAAATGTTCAGTGATGGCTGCAAAATACCAGCCAAGGGTCGAGTGGACTTCTGTTGTTTATAATCCGATGGTGGCCTGAAAAAGACATTTTAGTTTACAACCTTATACACCAAATGAAATGATGCAGATTCTATCCTCCCTAAGACATGGGAAACAGTAATTGTTACGACCAATAGGTGTTTGCGCAGTGCTTAATATACACACACGTCTAAACAATTTAAGCACATACTTCACAGCCTAAACAATTTCATCATTTTTATCAGCATGCGAACATAACGTAGTTATTATAGTTAATAACAGGAATGCTAGTAAAGCACACCTGTTCTCTTGGTCATCATTGCCATTCTGGTCATCATTGAAGATAGTGAATGGTGCACTGCCAGGAAGCACAAGTGCTTGCTGGAGCTGATTGGCTTCACCAGTAGTATCTGCAAAGGGTATCAAAGAATACTAGAAGCAGCCATCTTAAAAATCAAGTTAAACACATTTATGGTAAACAGTAGTCTCCTGTATTATTAATTCATGATGCCGAGCTGAACATGGAAGTTAAACTGAAACCCTAGCTTGCAGAGAATGATAGGCTATCGTATCACTAGAGTACCGACTCAGTACCAAAATACGCACACGTTACATATTCAGCACATTTTACAACACACAGCAATATTTTCGTCAGCAACTCAATGTGGACACGTCTGTAATTTTATCGTTACAATTACCCCTGCCTATTCATACATAATTTTTACTACGGATGCACTTTACAGAGGTACAGATGCGAAAAAGCAGTTTCTTATTGGGGATGTGTACACACCTTTCTTCATGAACTGTGCCTCCCATTGCTGATCATCATCCGCTTTAGTAGACATGTCCAAGTCATCCATACTGTAATCCTTCCCGAGAGAAGTGTTGAACATGCCTCTAACAACGCCTAGAGCCTCCCTCGTGTTGACAGTGGGCGACGGGGCAGTCAGGAAGGACCGACCCTTGAAGCCACTCGGTGTTCGACTTAACGAATGATTATTTGATCCGCGTGATATATTCTGTATTTTAGAGAACAAGAAACACAAACTTTATATAAAATATATAAATATATATATTATATACACACGCACGCACGCACGCACTCACACACACACACACAAACACCTTTGTTATGATATGAATGTAATTCAGTCATATTTCTTCCACTGTAATTGACCATCCGCACTTCGCACTCAAAACTTAATAATCGTAAACAAAGTCAATATGACATACGTGTATATCACTGTATCAGGAGTAGATAATAGGGAAGGAGTGTGACTTCAATAAACAAGGGAAATTCGTCATTTACTAGCCTTAGAATACCTACGATTTACTACGCGTAACTCATCCAACTTGAGCTCAAATCGTACACAGTACATTCGCCTAGCATCGTGCGAAATCGTTCCCTATTATCTACTCTTGATATAGGTGGTATGTGTGTATGAGTCAATGATGTGGTAACTACTAGTCTAGGTAAAGGAGATGGGTTACATTAGGGCAGGATGCAGTTGTATGTGGGACCGGTTGGGTGGTTTGTAT
>NW_014577344.1:92107-98237 GCF_000485595.1 Priapulus caudatus
AAACACCTTTGTTATGATATGAATGTAATTCAGTCATATTTCTTCCACTGTAATTGACCATCCGCACTTCGCACTCAAAACTTAATAATCATAAAGAAAGTCATTATGACATACGTGTATATCAGGAGTAGTTAATAGGGAAGGAGTGTGACTTCAATAAACAAAGGAAATTCGTCATTTACTAGCCTTATAATACCTACGATTTACTACGTGTAACTCATCCAACTTGAGCTCAAATCGTGTAACACAGTACATTCGCCTAGCATCGTGCGAAATCGTTTCCTCGTATACACCCGCAATCCGGAGATACAGACTAAAACGTACGACACGATTTTCCATTCTGTTGCCAGCAAACTCTTGCTCACTCGGCGAGACGGTGTGGCTCGCAGGGAGATTGGACATCGACGCAACACTCGGCGAGATACCCTTTGACCCAGCATACAGCTACATACCGGCATACCGGTATACAGCTGATATGCCCCCCACGCATGCACGCCCACCGCAATCTCCCTGCGAGCCACACCGCCTCACCGAGTGAGTAAGAGTGGTTAGTAGCTGCCTTTTGTTTAAATTTCGGCGCAAAACGCATCGAGTTTGCTGGCAACAGAATGGAAAATCGTGTCGTACGTTTTAGTCTGTATCTCCGGATTGCGGGTGTATACGAGGAAACGATTTCGCACGATGCTAGGCGAATGTACTGTGTACGATTTGAGCTCAAGTTGGATGAGTTACGCGTAGTAAATCGTAGCCTAGGTATTATAAGGCTAGTAAATGACGAATTTCCCTTGTTTATTGAAGTCACACTCCTTCCCTATTATCTACTCCTGGTGTATATGAATAGTCAAATACAATAAATATAGGATATAGGTAACCTCCACAGGTTTTAACAACAAGGTGAACGCTCACACGTATAAAACTCGAAGATGCAGAGCTGGTTGGTGTTGGCTGTTGTGAATTCTGCAGGCAGCCGATAACAGATGCAGCAGCCATTGTTGGGGTAGGCTCTACGACTTCACTGCTCGTCCTCAGCTCATTATCATCTTTACTCTTCTCAGCCATTAGTTGACCAGGGTTTCGGGCGCTTTCAGCCGTAGCCATCATTGGATGCGATACGTCTTTCACATTCCCAGTCTGTTCATACACGAGCACTGGAGCCCTGTTTTACAGAGAATGGGTGCTGTGTACAGTAAACTTGTTGCAACTTAGCAAAGGTATAATTCCATATTTCGTAATTTCTGTAAAATATAATGACATGGCTTGATAGCTTACTGTTTTATGTGGCTATGTTACCTGCTGTTTGGCTTTTCTTCATGCATGACAACATCTGATGATGCTTCACTACTCTCACAATTCAGCTGTTCCTCAAGTTGCTTCTTCTGCCTCTCCATTTCCTGGTGCATCTGACCTTTCATATCTTGCTGAATCTTTTCCTTCATCTCTCGCTCCATGTTTTCCTTCATCTCTCGCTCCATCTTTTCCTTCATCTCTTGCTCCATCTTTTCCTTCATCTCTCGCTCCATCTTTTCCTTCATCTCTTGCTCCATCTTTTCCTTCATCTCTCGTTCTATCTTTTCCTTCATCTCCTGCTCCATCTTTTCTTTCATCTCTTGTATAATCTTCTCCTTCATCTCTCGCTCAACCTTCTCCTTCATCTCTTGCTCGATCTGTTCTCTCATTTGTTGCATGCGTTTATACCTGAAAGTTAAACGAAAAAGGTCCTGTTTAAAATACTTCCTGTGAGTATCATTTCAGTATGTTCAGAACATCACCTATGTTTGCAATAAACAAGAAATGCCAAAAATTGTAAAATATAAAACAGTAGAAGGAAACATTTCTGAGAGTAAATTATTAGCCCGCTCCCACTGCGCAACAGAATTTCTGTATAGCAATTTACTCGTCTGTAAGCTCCAATACCAAGCTGACAATTATTACCTGTTGGCTCGTAACTCTTCAAACGAGAACTCATCAAGACCTGCATATATCTTGTGCTTGCAATACATTACTCGTTCATGTGGGTTGATCTCCTGGGCACGTATAATGTTTTGCACAGGATGTACAGGTTTATCCAGCTTCCGGGCACTCAAAACTTTCGAAAAACATTCACCAGATTTACTTGGAGTCCTGGTGAGCAGAGTATCATCATATCAATTAATAAGCAAGTAAATCACATAATGCTGTCAATAAACAAGGTATACACTACAACATAACCTAATAATACTGTATTAATAAAATAACATATCATAAGAAAAAAACATGGGTGTTATAACTCTGTTTAACATCAAGTAACATTACCTTTAAATAAGAAAGTAGCATTTATAAACATGACTGTTATTTTGTTGTTCTAGAAAACTCCAATAGTATAAGCTATGCTTATGAATTAAGAAGTAATGAAAAGATTTTGTATTGGTTAGTGAAACATTTCAAAAATTAAAAACGTTGGACCAAATTAATAGGATATGTTCAAATTTAATCGCTCTGAGCAGGAGTGTTTCTCCATAATAGACGTCCAACATAAACATGATGGACAGAATTTATCTACAACACCCCATTTCTAGCCTGTTCTCAACATTATCATAACAACCCTATAGTTAGCTGATATATAGCCTGTATATAGTAAAATGCTATGTAAATTGTAAAAGGTATTACTAATAACTTACGGTAAAGGCTGCTCTGTTTCATCATCCTGATGAATGCTGAAGGCTGGTTTAGTCTCCTCGTGGATACGGTGTTTAGGCACAACTCCTGATGGATTGTGCAACTTGAAAACAAATTGACTACAATTAGTAAAACTCAATCACACTAGTATTTTCATAAAATTAACATTCGTCCATCCCAGCCAGACTACTACCAGTTGTCCTTTTTCCGTCTCAGTGTCCAGTTGTGATGACAGGCCCCAAAACACCTCAAACATTCACCAGCCTCATCAGCAACAGGCCTCAATGTACGTATTAAAAGTAATACGATTTATGAATTACATTTTATATGGTTATTTAGAAAATACGATGTGTAAAGTAACCAGGAAATTGTGTAAACTTTTTAGGCCCCTTTTTAGCTCGCCTTGATCAAGATGATCGTCAAGATGAGCTATTGCTATGGGGTGTCGTCCGTCGTACGTCCGTCAACATTTAGCTACGGTCAAAGATAACTCAAGAACCGTTTGACCCACATGTTTCAAATTGCATGCAGTTGTTACTCCTATGGGAGAGGTTTGAACGTCTTATTTTGGAGCACGCCAGTCGACCTACTTTCGAGCCACGTTCAGTTTTTGGCAAAAATGGAAATGGCCACGATTAAGTCAGTTCAGGTTCAACGGATTTTGCTCATTTCTAGTATGTGAATGAATAAGGACTGGCCCCAAAACATATCACACGGGTTTTGATATTTTTTAAATTATGAAAATTAGGTAGATTTTGGCAATTTCACTATGCATTTCAGTGTCTGCCTATGGTCAACGATAACTCAAGAACCGTTTGACCCACATGTTTCAAATTGAATAGTTGTTACTCCTATGGGAGAGATTTGAAATTCCTATTTTGGAGCACGCCAGTCGACCAACTTTCGAGCCACGCCCACTTTTTGGCAAAAATGAAAATGGCCATCTAAATTCATTCAATTTTGTTAAATTTTGCAATGTGAATGTGTAAGGCTAGCCCCAAAACAGTTGTTACTCCTATGGTAGAGATGACAACGTCCTATTACGTTTATTTCATCTAACTGGTCAACAACTCTACAATCATACCTATATATACGTGTAATATTCTGTTTTAGATTCTTCGTTACAGTAATTTGACTGGAATATTTTATAGTTTTTATTTGCACGATATTCGAAAACCAAAATGGCGATCATTTAGGCGTAGCGCCATCTCTCTTCAAAATTTCAGACTTTCAGATCTGAAACATTTATTTTCACATCAAAACTTATGCATATATCATTATCAAGAGTATATAATGGGAGTTCTCCCATATATACTCTTGCTTTATATATCCCCCCTCCCTCTTCTATCACACCCTAGGTGAGCTAGTGTCATTGACACTTTCGTTTAAGTAAGCGTTTAGTCTTGCAAATCGAGGTTTATAAAGAACATAACCTCCTGTAAATATAGCAAGGAGTGACTGTATTCCATCTAGATTTTGTTTGAAATGGGAGTGTGATTTTCCTTCACTCCACATGCAGCCATGATCGAGGGACATAAATGGGTCAGCCATTTTTGCCACGAGTTCATACCTTAGCCTTTGTCCATGTCCCTGGTCTTTGTTCATTCTCTTTCCTGACTTCAGCTCTTGTCCCTATGTGGTGCCACTCACCAGTCTGTGCAGGGACAGCAGATGGTGCAGAGTTCTCATCACAGAACACGTGGAAACTGGAGCCAGTCTGCCGTGGTTTCGGAGCAGCCATATTGCCAAGGCCTTATTGTAACAAAAATCCCAAAGACACAAATTCAAACCCGGTAAACTATGGTTCCTAAAATTAGCATATGCATTGCATTTTTATTAAACATTTTAAAATTAGCTTCAGTTAAGAAGAATATGGTACTCATTAGATAAACACACATACATATACGAATACATTTCTACGCAAAGCCAAGCCACTAGACAAGAGAAGGACTTGTCCGACGTAGACTTTCACTTGTCCCGTGCAATCAGACAACCGTTAGTGTCGAGGGCTAAAACAGTTTGTCTTGATCTTCCCAATTCAAATTAAACAATGTGAATTTATCTTCATGCATGCGTTTGTGTATTTCTGGCAAGAGTTACGATCTCATCTCACCTTGTCTATGGCCAGTGCCACTTCTATGTGATCCAACTATGGCCTTTTTCCCATGTCCCTTGAGGCTGGCCAGCGATGTGCGCTGGCCCCCTTCTGCACCAGAAGGTGCTGGGTCAGCAGATTCAAGACCTTGTGCTACATGTCGTGCCACCCTAAACTCAAAATTCCTGCCAACACGATTACTTAATTAATTATATTAAAAATGTTCAATATCCATGCAGGGTGCAAAATTAGCACCGGCCCACCGGCATATTACGGCAAATTATTTGGAGGGCTGGAATACATTGGTAAAACACCGGCCCTCCGAGCCCCGCACACATACACGTAATGTGGAAATAAAAGCATTACAAATAAAAGGAACTTGAAAGGAAAAGAAATAATAAATATCTTCTTAGCATATATTAGTCTTTGGAAAGGAAAATAAAATTAATTTGTCAGAGTTAGATCCATAATTAAGTTATTTAATATCTAAATTATAATATAGCGATTTCCAGGATTCCAGCAAAGTTTTGCTGTCCAAGTTTTGGAATCCAGCGATTCCAGGAAAGTTTTGCTGTCGCGCTCTCTACCAGCGGTGCCCGGCCACCCCATACATATGTAATAATGAACATGCACCCTGGCACGCAGCTGAAAGTGAAACAATCAATAATGCACTCGCCCCTCCCCCCTACTTCAATCAGTGCCGCCCAGCCAACAGGCACGTACGCAGGCTGTGCATAGCTCTAGTACTATAGCCCGCGTACAGTTGCCGCAGGCCTGCCACGTACGGAAACTTAAAAAAAATAATCGGAAAGGTCAATACAAATGTTTGTGTCGGCCCCTTTTTGGCGGGTCGGTCGGGTGAGGGCAAACAAACAACATTTTTATTATGGCCTCAGTTTGGTAAATTTTTTATTTCCTGTGCGGCGATTATGTAGTCGCCCCGCCGGACCAGCTGACAGGAGCAAGCAGTCGCCCGGTTGATTATCTACTCGCCACTGGCGACTGGGCGACCGCTTGTTTCTCACGCTGCATGATATCCTTCAGGTATAACATTAATGTAGGCTATTTGCTCATTAATGCTATAAATAAAAATGTAGGTACTCGCTAACACAGCTGAAACCCTCTGCGTGCGTGCGTGTGTGATCTGGAAATAAAATCATGCACAATTTAGCTCTGATAAACACAAGTTGTTAAAAGTATTTTATATGTATATTGCATCACTGTACAATGTACATTATATAAATGTGTAGGCAAACATTAAAGGTATCTCCACACAAGCACACCTGAGCACGTAGACACCATTGCTGAATTTGTAAAAATTCCCCCCTCAAAAAAAAAGCCAACCACACTTTTCAGCCTGGGTTCGGTGAGGGCAAACAA
>NW_014577344.1:100563-106389 GCF_000485595.1 Priapulus caudatus
GGTGCGCGGTGGAGCGCGAGCGCGATCGCGCCCCTTAAAAATGAAAGCCTGTAAAGTCGGGTAAATGCTTGGTCCGGTCGCATACAACCAGAGTGCTAGTAGCCCGACTGGTCGTGTTAGAATTGGTCATATATATAATATTGCACTGAAAGTTCACCTCTGGCTCGCGGCCGCACTGTTTGTCGCAGAGCGTGTACATTGTCCAGCAGAGCATGAGGCCGGATACCAGTCTACCCTTCGGCAAAAACAATAACGTGGCTTGCTGCCAGCCGCAGTAGACGATCGATAAACCGTGCGCTCGTGTATGCCCGTGGTAGAATACGAATGCTGCACGTGAACTCGGGCCACGCGCGATTTAAAGCCCAGGAAACAACATCTATGAATTCATACGATGACACACTCTTTAGTCTTATCAAAATAAAGTTTTCCATAACAATGGTGAAAGTTAGTGAAAGTTAGGTCAGGGCTAGTGGTTTTCCTCAGTTACTAGCCCGATGGTCTAGTGAAATAAAAAGTTAATGTTGAACCCTGCGCATGTGCTTATCATGCGTTTGCACGTCTGTCAAATTTTCTTTGGATATTAGCTGAAACAATACGATATTTCCACGAGGCCGTGCTCTGCAACGAACTAGGTAGTATGGCAGAATTTTCAGGGAGTCACACGGACTCCTGCATACGTCAAATCAGGGAGTACGACAGTAAATCTGAGAGTATTTGACTCCGGACTCCCGTTAATTTTTCACCCTGAAGTACTCACAAATTTTATCCAAGCTTCGATATATCGTCTATCATTTCTATATTTCTCTTCCTCCACGAACGAGCTCAGACATTGTTGTAGTAAGAGCACCAAATTACTCTCCTTTACACCTTTGGGAAAATTTTGTTCTGTCCACTTGATATACCTATAAATACAAAGACATGTAATCCCTACAGGGCACGATCAGAACACACCAACTTTTTATTATAGAAATTAAGTAGCAAACCAAACTGACATTTAAAAGCAGTATGTCAGTGCATGTAGGCGGCTAAGCATACATCACTACATCTCACCTGTATGCTAAACCAATAAGGTCACATGTATGTATATACTGTTATGTTAAATTTAAAAGGGTTATTTCGCAAATAAATAAAAAAATGAATCAATTTTAAAAGAACGTTGAAAAGTTGATCAACTCGTCGAAGCAATGACATGTTCTATTCCCTCAACTAGTTGAGCATGCAACATTTACGTTTATACTGCTGTCTTTTGGTCAAAAAAGTTGGTCGACCAACTATTCAACTATTCAACTAAAAGTTGATAACTTAAACCCAGCTTAAAATGTAGAAAGGACGACAATATAAATCATGGAATGTATACCTATGCAAACAAACCCTCGTATTCTGGATGACATTCTAATGAAATTCTGGGACCCAATATCATTCTTACTCATGTTGAATGACTGCATGGCAAGTGTTAATTTTCATAACTGATAATTTATTTTTAAAATTACCTGTCCCAAACATCTAAAGGATCATCACCACTGTAAGTTCGGATTGCGACTTCAAATTCCCTGGAAAGTCAACATAATTATTAACCACAGCCCACCATAGTAGACAATTGATAAAAACGTTGTGCCATTATCAATAATTTTTTTTCTCTCGTATATTTTATCTTGCCTTGGTTTGAACATTACATCAATAACTGAAATACAAAAATAGGAATGTTATTCTCATTTTTGTATTTACGTTATTCAATGACTAAGCATACATACAATATTATTTCTATTGCTAAATACTAATACTAGTAATAGTAATAACAAGAGCAGTTGGCATAATTACATGTTCTTTATTATTAATAATAATATTATATCACTTTTGCCTTTAGAGTTTAGATTAGACGACAATGAATGGGTAAATGCTGAACATTACGCTCATAGGGTCTATGTGACCCAGGGTACTGCCGGAACGTACCCTGGTCACTATTTGATATGGTTAGGGTTAGGGTTTGGGTTCGGGTTAGGGAGTAGGCGTAGGCGACTCCCTAGACTCGTTAGTGGAGTAGGCGAGGTACGGTCCGGCATATTAGATAGTACCAGGGTACGTTCCGGTATACCGGACCGTACCCAGGGTACGTTCCGGCAGTACCCCGGGGGACATAGACCCTCTCAGTCTCAGCGAACATTACAGTTTAGCACCACGGATTAGACTTAGTTTAGCACATGCGAAAACACATTTTCAGGGTCCCAAACGACTATAAGTATTAGTATCAATGACATAACCTCAGTAGTCTTCAAAAGTCCAAGGGACTATAATGAAGACGAACAGACAAGTTGATCAAATCGATAAATCAACACTGCAGATTCATTGCAATGGAAAAAGCGGCCCAAGGATAGAGAACATGGGTCCCAATAAAACCAATGTGCCTAACCCTAATCCTAACCTATTATATTGATATAATATTATATTTATATTGATGTAAATGACATTGGTTAAATTTTATTGGGACCCATGTTCTCTAGTCTATCCTTGAACCGAAAAAGCTGCAAATTTGCGATTTAAACATGTTAGAAAATCGCGATAATTTACAGATTAGGATGATACAAACTCAACCAATATATGTGGTATGTTCTGTACTTTAATGTGTTGAACTTTTGATTAAACTTTAACAACAACATACTGTTTCTCGTCTCTGACAAGTCGATGGATTTGTGGTTCACCGCCGTGTGGCTGCAAAGCCACGGATAAGCGGTTCGCTTTTCTTCCTTGTTTCAAAGGTTGCACATTCTCTTTGCTTAACTCCCATTCACTTAGTTCATACGGCTCACTTACGTGTGTTTCCATAACAAAAACGGTAAAATATAGAAATGTGTCTATTTACTGAGAAAAAGCATAAATCGTACAATTTCACGGATACTAATCAACGTTTAAAACTTCCACCGTTACTGTCACGTGATAATGAACTGCCACCTGGTGGTACCAATGTCAGAAAAAGCATAGATATATATAATAAGGCGCCCTATATAACGCATACTTCGCATATATATCGCGCCCTAGAATAAAGATTCTATATCTATGGAAAAAGTTTATGATATCAGTAATCAGTAATTGATTAGTGATTTAATTATGATTAAAGACTTAAGTACGCTTCGTGAAACCGGCCCCTGTACCATAGCCCCGTAGCCAGCTTTTTATTGGGTGGATTTCGTTTTTTTAATTTGGGCATGAAGTGAAGGTGCCTAGCGAGGGAGCGTAGCGACCAAGCCGGGGGGAGCTAGGGTGTGTATATTAGTTGATCAAAATACTAATATGATCAATAATATGACTAGGAAAACCCCCTTCCCACACGAAGGATCGAGCTTTTGCAATTTTTACACTAAAATGGAGCAATCTGGTGCATATACCCGAGGTGAAATTCTTGCAAATTTTCAAATGAAAAAACAAGAAAAAAACACCTATATTCAGTAAAAATGTCTTCGACTTTGGGAAAGTCAGTAATTTGCATAAATATGAATAATAGGAATAAAGAATGTAAACGAATTGCTAAGAGTAAGAGGAGCAAGTACATGCATGAAACACTTTCAGAGAAATAACTGCATGCCATCTTCACAGTGTCACTTTGTTGTTGTTAACTTGTTGGGGGGGGGAAGCACAATGATAAAAAAAATGTTGGTAGGGCTAACGAGGGTACGAAGCCACGATCAGACAGAGCGAATTTATTGGTGGGGATACCTTCATACCATGATAAAAAAGCATGCTTAATTTTCGTTTGGAGATTCAGAAGCCCCCCCCCCCCGAAAAAAATCCAGCTCTGTTTTTCTACGCCCCTCCTCTTCCTGAGCAGTCTGAAGTGACAAATGCACACCATCTAGCATGTTTTTTTGTTTTTTTTTGTGCTCGGGGAAGGGGGGTGGGTCGTGCGAATCCCCCGAACAGCATTAATGAGCAAATAGCCTACATTAATGTTATACCTGAAGGATATCATGCCATAATTTTATCAACATTTTACAAATTTGAAATCGAGAATGCAAGCGTGAAACATGACATTGACAAAAACACTTTGGACATCATTCACGATCTGCATTATAGTCCGTTCAATAGCTACTATGCGATGCCGCACACTACAACATTTTGCGGACAAGCAAGATTCAGTAAAAGTCTTACCTTTATTTTTGAAAAAACAAAACAAAATTTGTGTGGGCTGGTAAAAAACTGCTTTTACCTGCCCTGCTATGATACAGCACTAATTGACTTGGCATTGATGACATGTATATGGCTTTTTTAAGACTTCGCCTACATGGCTCCGAACAAAAAAGAACAAATCTAATTTTCCGATTGCAATAAAAAGCTTAAACAAATTTGATCAGCAAGACATTTGAATCGTTTTAAGCTTACCGTTGGAACTGCAGTAGATGATCTGTTGGCTGGGCACCCCGTACCAATCCCTCTTCAATGATTCTACTGGCCTTTGGAAAATCATCTAATTGCTCCAACACATATGCCCAGGATGTGTAAAGTTCTGCCACTTGGCAACCTATGTTCTGGTCATTTAGGTAGCCATAGACCTCAAGAGGGTCTGGAGAGAGGTCGGCCTGAAATTTCAATCATGCATTTGATTATGCTAAAGCAAAATACAATTCTATATATGCGAGGACATATTTTTAAACCCCTCTTTATATGTTACCTTCATTAGTGAGTGCTACAATTTGAAGTATACGTGTTTTGAAGAACACATTTCTACTTTATACGACAGTACAGTTAAACTGTATATTATATCCGTCCTGCGTAGCACACGCGGCACACATACACACACGCACTTGCAGCGTCAAATAAACGCACACACTGGCCAACGTCTGACAATCTCAAACAGTGAACTAAGCCGTGTCTATATTGTAAAGCGAACTATATTACAATGTTATTAAATGAAGGTACTGTTGGACTGTAAAATGAAAATTTGTACATTCTAACCCATCTAAAATTTTCTCTCAACGGATTTAGACGTTTCACAAAATCAACCCTGGGACTGTCAAATGCGCGGATTTCCGCGGAAGATTCTCATCCCTGTATATATATATACTGAAGTAAGTATACCACGGGTAGAAATTAACTTTTGAACACGGGAGGCCAACCGACTCCCTACCCTCAAAAAGAGGGAGTCCGCAGCAAAATGAGGGAGTCCGCAGTCTGAGATTCAAAATTAAAGATATTAACAATAACGCATGTGCAGGGTTCGACACTAACCCACGTCCGACCGACCGACCTAGTCGGGTAAATGCTTGGTCCGGTCGCATACAACCAGAGTGCTAGTAGCCCCGGCCACTGGTCGTGTTAGAATTGTCATATATATAAATATTGCACTGAAGTTCACTCTCTGGCTCGCCGCGACTGTTTGCGCAGAGCGTGTACATTGTCCAGCAGAGCATTGAGGCCGGATACCAGTCTACCCTTCGGCAAAAACATAACGTGGCTTGCTGGCCAGCGCGCAGTAGACAGATCGATAAACCGTGCGCTCGTGTATGCCCATGGTAGAATACGAATGCTGCACGTGAACTCGGGCCACGTCGCATTTAAAGCCAGGAAACACATCTATGAATTCATACGATGACACATCTTTAGTCTTATCAAATAAAGTTTTCCATAACAATGGTGAAAGTTAGTGAAAGTTAGGTCAGGCTAGTGGTTTTCCTCAGTTACTAAGCCCGATGGTCTAGTGAAATAAAAAAGTAAATGTTGAACCCTGCGCATGTGCGTTATCATGCGTTTGCACGTCTGTCAAATTTTCTTTGGATATTAGCTGAAACAATACGATATTTCCACGGGCCGTGCTCTGCAACGAACTAGGTAGTATGG
>NW_014577344.1:106414-134064 GCF_000485595.1 Priapulus caudatus
TCGCCCTAATATAACGCGCTAGAATAAGATTTCTATATATCTATGGAAAAAGTTTATGAATATCAGTAATCAGTAATTGATTAGTGATTTAATTTTGATTAAGGACTTAAGTAGGCTTCGTGAAACCGCCGCCTGTACCATAGCCCCGTAGCCAAGCTTTTATTGGTGGATTTCGTTTTTTAATTTTGCATGAAGTGAAGGTGCCTAGCGAGGGAGCGTAGCGACCAAGCCGGGGGGAGCTAGGTGTGTATATTAGTTGATCAAAATACTAATATGATCAATAATATGACTAGGAAAACCCCCTTCCCACACAGGGGATCGAGATTTTGCAATTTTTACACTAAAATGGCAGCAATCTGGTGCATAATACCCGAGGTGAAATTCTTGCAAATTTTCAAAAATGAAAAAACAAGAAAAAAAACACCTATATTCAGTAAAAATGTCTTCGACTATGGGAAAGTCAGTAATATTTGCATAAAATATGATATATAGGAATAAAGAATGTAAACGACATTGCTAAGAGTAAGAGGAGCAAGTACATGCATGAAACACTTTAGAGAAATAACTGCATGCCATCTTCACAGTGTCACTTTGTTTGTTGTTAACTTGTTGGGGGGGGGGAAGCCAATGAAAAAAAAATGTTTGTAGGGCTAACGAGGGTACGAAGCCAGATCAGACAGAGCGAATTTATTGGTGGGATACCTTCATACCATGATAAAAAGCATGCTTAATTTTCGTTTGGAGATTCAGAAGCCCCCCCCCGAAAAAAAATCCTCTTCCTGAGCAGTCTGAAGTGACAAATGCACACCATCTAGCATGTTTTTTTGTTGTTTTTTTTTGTGCTCGGGGAAGGGGGGTGGGTCGTGCGAATCCCCCGAACACCCCTCCCCCCCCCCGGCTACGGGCCTGTCTATATACAACATTAGTTATAGCCCGTAACCCGTAGCCCGTAGCCAGGGGGGGTTCGGAAGCTCGCACGAATCCCCCCCCCAGAGCCCCCCGAGCAAAAAAAAAAATTCCCATTTAGTGTAATAATTGCAAAATCTCTATCGTGGCCGGGAGGCGGAACCCCCTCCCCCCTCCCACGCCCTCCCCCCTTGGTCGCTATATGCTCCCTCGCTTGGTCGCTTCGCGCCCTCACAAAATGCCAACATTGAAATACGACCCCCCCTCCCAATATAAAGCTGGCTACGGGCCTGTATAGACTATACTATAGATATATAGATTATATATATTATCAAGAGCTAATAAACATCGTGTTATTAGCTCTTGATATCATATAAGATCTCTATATAGTAGTTAGTAGCTAGGGGCCGGATTCATCAACGTTGCGTAAAGTGTATTGCGTACACAGAGTTTCTACGAAGGAAGTATGCAAAGCTCGTAGGTGCGATTCATCAACGCAGCGTAGCACCTGCGTACGCAAATGTTGATGAATTCCAGTGTAAATCCACTACGCCATCGTACTGCGCTGGTTGTTGAGGGCCGCTGCCTAGCAATAACCAATCACACAGTGTGACACATAACCATGAGAACCAAACTGACGCCTTCTCTGTATTTTAAACCATATAGCTCCTAGCCATGGGCGTTAAATCCGGGGGATGGGGGGATGCATCCCCCCGCTCTTGAAGGAGGGGATGGCCTGTACAAATATCGCCCCTGAGATTCAAAAAAAAATCCTTCTTCCGTGCCCACACTTGAAAGTTCAGCTAATTATGATAATTTGGAACATGGGCAGGACCTAAATCATTTCATTACTGCAGGGCGTGGTACAGGGGGGAGGGTCCAGGGTCCGGACCCCCCCCCCCCTTCGCGTGATCATCCCCCACTCCTCGTACGGATTTTACGCCCTGGCTCAGCTCTGTCTACAGAGAGTGCGGAACGTGATAGTGCCTCATTTTCGTTTGTAGGATTGCGTTCAACACTCGATGAAAGCAGGCGCACCTAGCGTGTACGTGCGTGCGTGTGTAACGTACACGTGCGTGCGTGCGTATGTGACGTACATCGTGCGTGGTGCGCGCGTGCATGTGCCACGTGTGACTGCGTGTGCACGTTACACGTGCGCTGCGTGGCGTGCGTGCAATGCTGTTGCACGTGGTCTGTAGTGCACGTACAGCGTGGTTGTGTGTCACGTACACTCGTGCGTGCGTGCGTGCGTGTGCACGTACACGTCGCAGGGCTGCGTGCGTGTGTACGATACACCGTCTAGCGTGGTGCCATGCATGTGACGTGTGCGAGCGTGCGTGTGGCACGTACAATGGTGCGTGTGCACGTACACGTCACTGCTGTGTGATGTGACACGCTAAACTACGAATCCGCTTAATTATAACGAAACAACTGCAAGCTAGTGACAAAAGAAGTCGTCAAAGGCGCCGCCGCCTCTCTTGTGTAGTAATGTAATTATATTATTTATTTTTGAGTTGAGTAGTAATTTATATAGATGTTTTCTCAATAAGAATAATGCATGCTGCGGATATGATGGAAAGCACCTGCGGAAAATTGCCAAAAAATTTTCGAGGGTTTTAGCGGCACTCGATCAGTTGTGTGTAAAGTTACGCCAAGGCTTTAGCGTAAATTTTAAAGCTTTGATGAATCCACTAAAACGGTCCTCGCTTGCGTACGGGAAATTGGTAGCGACAATTTATCTGTAAGTAGCTGTGTTGATGACTCAGCAAACTAGAGCAACGTTCGATTGCGCTTACAGCCAGTATAACGTAAAAATAATTTGCGCTACGCAGCTTGATGAATCTATCATTCTATCTATCTATCTAAAAATCTATTTATCTATATATATATATATATATTATTATATCTATATACTATCTATCTTGATTGCTGTACTATCTCTCATTCTCTAAAAAATGAGATCCCTTTTACTTTTGCTGAGCAGGGTCTTATGTCTCCGCCAGGTACTGCCGGAACGTACCACTGGGT
Source organism: Priapulus caudatus (assembly GCF_000485595.1). Taxonomy (NCBI): domain Eukaryota; kingdom Metazoa; phylum Priapulida; class Priapulimorpha; order Priapulimorphida; family Priapulidae; genus Priapulus; species Priapulus caudatus. The sequence continues at coordinate 109,349 of NW_014577344.1, forward strand.
ACGGTCCGGTATATTCCGAAACGTACCGCTGTACTATCTAATAGTAAGTATGCACGGACCGTACTCGCCTACTCCATTAACGAGTCTAAGGGAGTCGCATACGCCTATCCCTAAACGCCTAACCTACTCACCCTAACCCTAACCATATCTGATATCAGATACTTCATAGTTACCATGCAGTATTGCAGGGCGTGTACAGGATTTGTCACCGGGTGGGGGGGTTCTACACCGTAACCCAAACTTTGCGAGCACGCGAGAGGGGGTCTGGTCAAATTTTGCAATTAGAACCCTAGATGACGTTTCTCGCGAGCAGGGGGGGTCCGGACCCCCTGGACCCCACCCCCTGTACACGGCCCCTGCATATGCCAGCGTACCGTTCGTATTACAGACCGTACCAGGGTACGTTTCCGGCGTACTCTGACATGGGGACATAGGACCCTATGAGCTTTACGCTGCGTTGGTCGTTTTTTACTTTTGGTTTTTCGTTATATTTAAAGTTTAACATTTCATCTATGTCTTCATTTGTATCGGTGTACATTTGATGTCTACAAATTTGATGGCTATACACATGTTCACGTGCACACAACGCCGCGTTGGCTGCTGAGGTTGGCAGCTGCATGTCTGTATATTACTGCGGCCATTGAGCACACCACTTCTTAAGTAGAAAAACACTCATTTCTTTTATAGTTACGCAAGAACACATTTTTGCTTGCTACTGCCAGTAAAGTGGCTGAAAAACAAAACATATTACGTAACTCGGGATATCAGCGATGAACTTGCTTGTCCGAGTACCTTAATTTAGTAGCATCAGGTGGAGCCACCTTACAGGCTTACACCACTGACACCACTAATACCAGCACTATTAGAAGCGAAAATGTCAGAAGGCGGAGGAAAGGATCTGCATTGGCCAAATAATGGCGATGCATATGAACTTAAGGAAGTGATAGGTATGTAGGCCTAAACATTGTACTGTCTATGAACATTTTGTTTATTTCGTGGGTAATAGTTCTTACTAGGTGATGGACAACTAATAGTAATAACTATCTGGATGCACGTCAGTCGTCAACCACGTACAACACACAGGCACTTTGAGCGTTTCAATAAAATATAATGCTAAATAAAATTAAATACGAAATCTATTTACTACCAAAGTCTTAATGTTTCTCTACTCTCTTTCTCTTATTATTGCCGACAATTTCACATGTAAATGCCGTCCAAATGGTCATCTGCAACACACAAGTACACCGCACGCTAGCCACAAGTTTCCTTCTCGCTTAACACTACGTTGGCGAGAGGTCTACGAGGTCTACGACGTGTAACAGTCGGAAAGCCTGGTCAGTTTAACCGCACGCTTAGTGCTGCACACTGACACATAAATTATCATAGCAGGTAGGAAAGCGTGGCTGCCAAAAAGTTCGCTCGACGCTCGCTTGAATTTCATTACGATACAACACAAATATTCAACCATTCTACTCCAGGTTCTCCTACGTTGCGCAAACGGGGCGCCGCGCCCCGTTTGAGGAAAACTCCCCTGTTTCAATCGTCCCGCCCGTTTAAATGACCTCCGCCCCGATTAAATTCACCACAATAAAAGTTTGCCCGCGGAATCGATCGTCAAGAATTCCCATTCGGCCAGGACAACCAGCGCGTATTATTTTACTCGTGCCACGCATGCACTGCACGACAATACACAAGTAAAGAACAGCTAACCTGTCCACACACAACACTAACTGTACACCGACTCGGCTATCTTATATATACAAGAACCCAAATACCGTCTATGGTGTGGTGGCAATTTACGCATTAATTAGTGGTACGGTAAAAAAAACACACCTCCCGACCCGCTAGTTTTTTTCCCCTCCCTCCCCCCCTCCCCTCCCCTCCCCCTGTTTGAATTATCATCCTGGGGAGAACCCTGTACTCCATCTTTGTTTCTATTTTGAAGAACAGTTTACTTGTTATAAAAACATACTGTCTGTGTTCGTAACCGAGCTGTGTCGCGCGAAATCACACAAAGCCTGACGAAATTTTCGCGTCGCTCTCGTCGTTGCGCAGTTTATGTAAATGGCGCAAGTACAGGGCATATATACGGCGCACTGCATTTTGGGAAACTACCACGCTGCTTTCCAACTCCCGTGTGAGCCTTGTCAAAGCCGCCAGTGGAGTCGTTGCAAAAACGCTGCACGCGTTGCGGTCACGAAAAGCGCGCGTGGGTGTTTTCCTGATTCGCGACAGCCATTTCATACAACGCGGCAACGGACGCGAACGCGATGAATTTGCGTCAGGCTTTGTGTGATTTCGCGTGACACGCTCGGTTACGAACACAGACAGTATGTTTTTATAACAAGTGAACACTATTCTTTCAAATAGAAACAAAGATGGAGTAGAATGGTTGATATATTGGTGTTGTTTTCCGTAAAAATCAAGCGAGCGTATAGCGAATTTTGGGCAGCACGCTTTCCTACCTGCTTAATATTTATGTGTCAGTGCTTGCAGCAGCTAGCGTGCGGTCGTACTTGTGTGTTGCAGTATGAGAATTTGACTGACATTTACAGGTGATATTATTAGACGAAATAGAGTAGAGAAACATTTAAGACTTTTGTATGTAAATATACATTCTCGTGTTTTATTAATTGCTTTTTAACTTTTTTATTGTTATTGAGACGTTCTAAGTGCCTGGTAGAACACTCAACAGTCAACACCCACGCTCGGTGTATGATGATGAGGCTTACTAGCCGCAACACAACACACACATCACATGTGACTACGTGGCGAGACGAGACAGTCGTAGAGCCTAGTCGCGCCAGGGCATACGTTGTTGTAGGGTATAATTATATGGTGTGTTATGGGTTATTACTACTAGTACTACCACTAGTAAGGTTATGATCATGGAGTAATGATTTTTGCCGGGGTCGCAAAGCAAAATTTAATGTCAATGACTCGCCCATCCATAATCCAAAACAAACCACTGATTTTACTATTTTGTACACATTCCAATTTGTAATTTTACACTGAGTGGCTTCTAAATTAATGCACCAGTCAATTGAAATCCCGGCCCCCCAACCCCTGCGACAGGGCGGGCAATTAACGCTGCCACAGCCGGGATTTAACGCATATTTAACGACATAGTAGCCCAGGGTGGCCGGGAAATGAACAAGACGTTTTATCAGCGCGGCCATTTAGCCGTGATTTAACAATGAACAGCTCGCACCGGATGTATGGGACTCGGCGTTACAACGTCTGCAGTAGTTTACCGATTAATTGATACGTGTATTTGAAAAAGGTTTCACAGGACAGAAATTCACATAAATAAATACTTGGGCTTTACAAACCAGAATTTAGTTTTGTTTGGAATTTGAGAAATGATCCTCGGTTATAAGCGCTTTTAACAGACTACCTGCCTCTTATGGGCAGGAAATTGCTGTTTTTAATACTAAGGAAGTGTCAAATTCCCTGCCTTTTCCTAAGGGGTCGGGGGTCGGGGTTTCAATTGACTGGTGCATAATTTGTGTTAATTGATTTTAATATGAATTTACAGTTGCTAAATGGGAAATTCCAAGAAAAACGTTCACTCAAGTAAAAACATTAATTGCCTAGTTTCATGTAGATTGCTTTTAAATGAAGTCTATAAAGTCCTACTGACTTTCATCATAACACTGATGCTGAGGCTCACTGAAAACACAATTAAAACAAAAATATTTTTAGGTATATTTCTTTGACATGCCAGTGATGCCACTATTTTCTAGGCCACAATTCTAGGCATATTTTCTAGGCCACAATTAAAAAAAATCTTTGTTTAGCCCTCACCCAACCCAGGCTGAAAAGAGTATTGGGTAGGTAGACGTAGGCTTTTTAGCTCATGTATATTGACGAAAGTCAGATGCAGCTTGTGTAGAATCACAAAATGAGCGTCCGTCGCCGATCTGTGGTCCGTGTTTGTCCGTAGGGAATGACGAAGCCGTGTGTTCATTAACGTTGGGGAGAGACAAAGATCGTACTCCAGAAGAGACGCAGAATCGACATAGGGAACGGTACACAGATGGATTCCGCAGACGTGCTGGGGGGGGGGAAGGGGCGTCGTATGAAAGGACCTCGAGGATGACAGATTTTTAGGGGTCGAAGGCGCGGCCTTAAGAGAGTAGCAAAGAAGTGGAGTGTCAAGTGGAGGGGGGGGAATGAATAGATTCCTAGCGTTAACTTAGGGGAGATAGGTAGGAAGAGAGAGGAAAGTGGGTACGGAGAATTGTGAGGAGCACAACAGTCTCACATGGCGTGACCGTGACGACTCAGTGTAGAGAATGGAAAGATTCACATGTGTAGTGTGATGGGGTAGAAAAGCGCAATCACCAGCCGAATTGGAGGTCACAGGTCAAGGCAGTGGGGAAAGGATCAGATATCGGACACTTTTGCTGAGGACAATGGTCTAATGACGAGTGGAAAAATGTGTTTGTGGTTCAGCCTGACTACAATTTTTATCAGCTTTATTGAAAGGACCATGAATGTGCTGTGTCAGTGCACGTAGCGAAGGAGTAAAGTGTCTGATACTTTTGACCTACAGAGGAGGCATATCACGGATTTGTTGACTGTGAACAAGCGATGGTTTTTTTAAGTGCGCTTTTGTATGTTGGAAGAAGAGCCTCGTCCAGAGCAGAGAGCGAAGTCGACGCGCGAGAGACTAAAAGAAGGGGAGGAGAGAGAGCGAGACCACCACGTACCCAGACGATCCCGAAAGAGATGACGAGAACGGGATACCACCACTCCCCACCCTCATTTCCACCCCACCACTGCGCTCGCGCTTGACGGGAAATTCATGAGATGACATGATTGTTAAAGAATTACTATAATTAGGTGAAGGTAAAAGATCTGGAGAGGTGAGTTAAAAGTGAGTACAAGCTGTAATCTTGTATTACTGTTAATACCGGGCTATAGAAAGTCTATCATAGATTTGTAGATCTGGATGAGATTAAGTAGGAGATATCCTAGAATATTTATAGCTGACCTGAGCGCGAACGCGAGAGAAGGGAGTGAACGGATGAGAGAGGAGTAGTAGAAGAGAGAAGAAGCTGAGAGAGAGGACGGAGGGAGAGATAGAGAGACGAGAGAGATAAGACGTTAGAAGTAAAAAGAATCCGTCGTGAGGGGGAGCCCAAGAAAAGCATATATACAGAATGAGGAAGAGAGATGAAGGAAGGAGAGCAGAGGAAGGGAATGGGGGACTGGGAGAGGAGAGGGGAGTATGAGGAAAGCAAGTAAGTTGTTCTGATGTGTACTTAGGCGAGAGGGGTAGAGAAGGAGACAGCAGACAGAGATAAATAAATTGGTAAATGAATAGACGGCATTGATGGCTGTATGACAGGGGGAAGAGAGAGAGAAATAGGTGCAAGAGTTATGATAGCTTGGGAGCTAGCGATAAGCGTTTCGTTTCCTGCGCAAAAGGGAAATGGTTCCGGTATTGGCGATTATCACTGACTGAGAGAAATTATAGGTGCGATTTGGGCGGTGTGCATACGATTTATAGGTAAAATCACTGGCACTACTGTCGGCTGTCACAGTTATATGTTTAGCTTATAAAACCGAAAGCAAGGATGTTGATGACTTGCGACCAGCCCAGTTTCCTGCCCGTATTGATTGTCGGCTACTTACTGTATTTAAAGATAGTTGACCTGTTTAACTGTTTATGGTTTTAATTAGCTTACAGAGCTAATTAGGTTGGATTGACCCAGGCATGGGAAGTCTCAAATGATAAGTGTAATAACAACGAATGTATTAAACTACAAATAGTTACTAAGTCTTTCCTCTATTTTAATGGTCGGCGTATATATTAGCGAATATTACCGTTAATTGCTCGGTTCAATATGCTCATCTGAGAATACAAGTACACTAGCAACAACGCTGATTCTGCACAAACATACAATGAATAACAAGGGCTTCCCAAGTTGAGCGTCCACGTTGTGCGGATCCCTATGTGCGAAACACACTGTGGTTTTTGTAGCACGATCATGTACAACCGGCACGGTGACGGCACGCGCCACCACAGTAGGCGCACGGCGCGCGCATTGATGCGGTTGCCAGTGAGTTTATCAGACAAGCACAGAGCATATCTCCATTGAGTCTTTGTCCTACAGTACACGTCAGTTGAGCGCTGTCGCTCTGCGGCACTTGTTGATATGAATTGATGAAGTGTAATCATTCCATTTTTATAGCTGCACAACAATGTGTTTAGTGACTGTTAGAACAGAGAAAGAGTAAAAGAGCATGGCTGTCAAAAAGTGCACTGTTGTCAAAAGCTAGAACAACTAACATCTTAAGTCGTTCAGTCAGTTTATCAGAAGAATACCCGGCTACAGTACACGTCAGTTGAGCGCTGTCCCTCTGCGGCACTTGTTTTGCAAATTCAGCATGGTGTCTACATGCTCGGGTGTGTTTGTGTGGAGATACCTTTTATGTTGAATGTTTGTTTTGCTTGGTACATATATAATGTATTGCCTACAGATTTATATAATGTACAGTGATACAATTTGAAAAAAAAAAAGAATGGGAAAGGTAAATAAAAAATGTTGAGTCGGCCTTTTTTGGCGGGTCGGTCGGGTGAGGGCAAACAAACAATATTTTTATTATGGCCCTATTTTATGAATATAAATTAGCCAATGATCATGTTATAGCATAGTACCATATCTAAGGTTAGTAAGTACTTCATAAGGTAATAAATTCACTTGAATTGCATGTCATATGAATCAGACTCAGGACTGTTTTCTTACTATATACATGATGACGGCATAATTCCGTCAGAAGAAAGTATGATAGCTTGGAACAAAGTGGACAAACTTTCATCTCCGTTACGCACCATTTTTTAATGAAAGAAAAAGATGGTTGCCTAAATACATTTACAGTTGTGTTCATGGTCTAGAGGGTTATTTAAAGATTTGAAGTAGACAAAAACTGGCAACATTGTCATATAGCCATGAAGCTCACAGAGTTTTCATGATGTGTACAGTACAGTGAAAACCCTTGTCCGTTTTCTGTCATGTCCGTTACGGTAACTAAATGTCCAATCTCTGAGGAACTGTTCAGTAAAATATCACATAATTTGTCATGTACATCTCTGGCTGTCAAATGTTACTAATTCACAAAGTAAAACAAGATTTCTTACTTTAAATTTGATCTTTACTGAACATTTAATGTTAAGAAAACTGTCTGACTGTTATGTCCGTTACGCTGGAATTGTCCAAATTTACAATGCAGAAGTGCTACCGGGTTGTTGCATTCATAGATGCATTGTAGCTCTTCTAATGAATATACCACTTGAAATGCTACTGCAAGGATTCATGCCTCCACTCTAGTTGCATTCTCAAAGCTTAGCTCTACCAGTACCAGTGTAGCCTTTTGCTCCTGCTACAGAACTAAATACTACAATATATGACTAGAATCTCAGAAGAATGCAAAACACCACCATATACCATACACAATGACTCTGTGCTTGCTATTTTGAAGACTGCCAATACATGAATATATAGTCCCAAAATAAAGTAATTTGAGCAGCTACTATATTCAAAGTGTCAAATTCAATGAAGCTGCTCACTCTTAAGAGAAAGCTGCCATAACAAATCACACAGCTTGTTACAACATGCCATGCAACATATTCTCTGCTGTTGCTGTATCGACTACTAATCATGACATATCTACCAAGTTAAAATCACCAAAAAAGTGTAACAAACAGTTTGTTAGCTATTAAAAAAATTAATCAACTTCTCACTGTTAGACCATCTGGGTGAAAGCCAACCGTATTCGCGATGATGAGAAAAATTTAATCATCTTCTCACTGTTAGACATCTCTTTCGGCCAGCTTTGCAGTTTGTCTCAACACGAAGTATTATTTATGGTTACTACATGATAAGTCATTAGCATTAAGCCTGTTACACTCTAGTCCAAAAACGTGTTTTATTAATTATTTCTAATACAGTTTCCTGCAAGCTACCTATAACAAAAAGCTCATGAATAAAAACATGATAGTATAGACTATTAGTAGTAATTTACAATCAATAATCTTGCTTTGGACACTCAAGACTCTCTATGTACGATTAACTCCCTACCCTACTGTTGTTAGCTATCATCAGCTGGTAGTTCAGCTGGTAGGTAACCTGCAGATATTTGCTTGCAGTTGGTTGGCACTAGTGTCATCTGTGGGGAAAAAATTTAACATGGTGATCATAAAAAGTGTCCAATCATATTGTATATATATATGATCTTTGCTATCACAATGCTATTGCAATTGTAAACTTGTAGCCAATAGTCAGCCCTTAGTAGTAGTAGGCCTATACAGTCTGAAAGGGTTTGTAACAACAACCTACTTGATAGCCTGATAGGGTGTTTCTTCTCTGCAAACTGTTCCTCAGGTAGAAAAAATTACCAATGCAATCTTTATGTTGTGCTTTAGTGTGAGTATGATTTAATTATTTTACCAGGTTATGGAGCCACAGCTATTGTGCAGGCAGCTGTGTGCAAGCCATTCAATAAGAGAGTGGCTATCAAGCGTATAAACTTGGAGAAGTGCAACACGAGCATGGATGAACTACTGGTAGGTAAATTAAATGTGCTTGCATGTGCAGCAATCGGCATCATACAAAATATATGACTATAAAACATTCTGCTGTATAGAACTCAGTTATAGGGTTGTGTAGGACTGACCATATCTAAAGAGTTGCTTGCTTTCTCTTACAAACCGATGTGTAACTGAGTAGGCATCATATATGTAACTGTACCCATCTTCTAATTGAACCCCAACTCTGTGAGACCTAGTATGTGAGGTGTAATGCCACAGCTTTATGTAAAACCCAATTAAGTTTCCCCACATGTTCGTGACAAGGTACACATGTAAATATTTTCTTGGCTTGTTCTTGTTGCAGCGTGAGATTCAGGCAATGAGTCTGTGCAAGCATGACAACGTAGTGAAATACTACACATCATTTGTTGTCAAGGAAGAACTATGGCTTGTGATTGAGATTCTCAGTGGAGGTGTGAGACCGTGTGACAAGTTTGCCGATATTACCATGTTCAGCCAGCTAGACATGATCGGTGGCATTTTGTTGAAAATGTGAAATTCTGATTAACTTTAAGATAGGCATATCATTAAATTCTATATCTGAGGGATAACTCTGTTAAATGATTGTTTGGTGGTGATGTAATTTTGCATAAACTGGTTTGGCCTGTGATGTTAATGTTATACTATTGTATTTGTGCTTCATTAATGCCAATAAGCACTGGCTCTTGACCAAGATGGTCATGCCTGCTTCATATTGGTATTAAAAAGTTATACTCCTCTAAGAAGCAAAAAATTTGTTTCTTTTTTACCACCGGAATACAATGCCAGCATTAGCTAGGATGCATGATTTTGATAATTATTTTCAATAGATTTTTTGGCAACACCTATAAGTAGACCCCTTTTTCAAGGCTAGACTACTTCATCTCCGACCATCTCACCTTCCTGTCTGCGTTTCTGCTAGTGTCTCTTACCCCGAATGTAATCGCAAATTCCCAGAAACTCAGAAGCTTTGTGTCGTGCGCATCCTCATCTCTCGCTACGTCTGTTTCGCAATCAGGTTCGCTGCTCGACATCATCAAGCACAAGGTGAAGCAGGGCAACACGCGGCCAGGCGTCCTCGACGAGCCGACGATCGCCACCGTGCTCAAGGAGGTGCTCAAGGGCCTCGAGTACTTCCACAGCAACGGACAGATACATCGCGACGTCAAGGCCGGCAACATACTGCTGGGCGCCGACGGCACGGTGCAGATTGCCGGTGAGAGTGGATGAAGTCGCCGGTGTGCTCGCGACGCTTCTCCTCGTTGTTGTAGAGATTGCCTCGCCTCGCTCCGTCTCCTTTTCCGTCGTCGCCCGCCGTGAGTGGATGTCGTCCGTCACGGTCCGTGGTTGTATATCTCCTGCTGCCTCGTGGAGTTTGTTTGTTGTGATCCACAGTTACCCATCTGTCTTTTAATGTTTGTGGTCAGGAGTGATTGACCTCACTGAGGATGGGAAGATTTGACTAAGCAGGCAGTCTGACTCTGTGGAACATATATTCACAGTAAGACTACTATTTAGTGGAGTTACATAGCACATATGAAGCCAAGTATAACTGTGTTGATCGTTTGCCGTAATATGTGAGAGATAGTAGAAAACTACTACATGTATTGCAAACTCAAAAAGATGATTGTGAGTTAATTGATTGTTTCTACAAACTGAGCTGAGGGTAATTAAATGATCTAAGTCAGTGAAATGTCAAAGGCATAGATCCATATAAGATCGGTTGGTGATGCATTATATATAAATCATTGATTCGTGAGTCACGTGCACGATTCCACTACAGGGGAACATTAACGTGCCTGGCTTATGGTCGAAGGCAGCTAGTTACAAATGCCTGCTCTGATGTTACATTTAAAGCACTTGTTAAGCAAATCTTATTGGCTTGCACTAAACCAATTTCAATTTCATGTCGCAACTAACTTGAGCATGTGTTATGTTATGAGCGATCTCTGTTGTGCAAGTTCGTTCAACTTGATGGTCATCATTTGCAGATTTTGGTGTCAGCTCGTGGCTAGCTACTGGTGGGGACCGGACACGCCAGAGCAGTCGACACACCTTTGTTGGAACCCCTTGTTGGATGGCTCCTGAAGTGATGGAACAGGTGCATAGTATGTGTGTTTAAGTGTTGGTGCGTGGGTGTAGATGTGCGTGCTGTGTGGGGATTTGGGTCATTACCTCCGCCCAACGGAGTTGGAGGAGGTTATGTGATCGGTCTCGTAAGTTTGTGCGTTAGTGTGTTCGCGCGATCGATATTAGCGCATCGAGTCAGCGAGCCAGCCAGCGAGCGAGCGAGCGGCAAGCCAGCTCGTAACACATACATGTTACATTCTGGCGGAGGTATGCACTCTCCGTGAGTGCCCTCTGTCTAGTTGTGTGTGTGTAATGCACATGTCTGTGTTTGGCTGCTTGCAGATGCATGCAGGTTGTGGTGAGTGTTTATTCCTGTAGCTGTAGTGTGCTGTTTGTACGCATGTGTTTGCAGGTGCTTTTATGTGTGCACAAAGTTTGATGGTATTTATATATGTGTCCAGATGTGCTGCATGCGCCAATTGTATGTGTGGTTGCATGTGCATGTGTACGTGCATGCGTGCACATATATCTTGTGAGTCTGCGTAGTAATTATTCACTGGTTTTTTCTGTTTGTGTAATATTTTGCAATGTCCTGAAGCAATCGATTGCATGCAAATTACTTTTCTATATAATCAGCTGATATATAATTAATATGAACAATGGTATGTAAATAAATTTTATTTTATCATGTTTTTAATGTGCACCTTTGTAGGTCAGTGGGTATGACTTCAAGGCAGACATTTGGAGTTTTGGCATCACTGCAATTGAATTGGCAACAGGGACAGCTCCTTATCACAAGTACCCTCCAATGAAGGTAACTCAAAACCATTTTCCTACCTGACTATTACAGTGAGGGTTTCAAACAATTCCGTACCGTTCTTATATTTGTTCAACCATTACAATACTTAAGGGTGTTGCTTGCATAACAGCAAGTGTATACATCAAGGCTTACATGTTTAAGAACACTCGTACACCATTACTTTTATTGAAATATGCAATGATTGCACTTTTGTCTGATGGTACCAATAACAAGACAATTGTCTCGACACTGAAAAATGTGGCTGTATTATTTGCATTTTATATACCATAACAGCACAAACTCATGGTAATTTTATACTGGAGTAATCCATAATAGATGACATCTAATTTGTCCGTTTTTATTTTTCATTTTATTTGAGAGGTAACGATTTTTGCTCGAAAGCTCATTTAAATTACATATCGTTGATTTCTATGGTAAGATTAACTTTAGCAGGTCAGCAGGGTACTTGCATGTCTTCCTGTTTTAGTTACTTTGGTGTGAAATCATCAACACGCATACACCTTATATTCATTCCTGATGTCGCAGGTATTGATGCTTACGCTTCAAAATGACCCTCCAACTTTGGACACCGGTGTAGAAGACAAGGACCAGTACAAAAATTATGGAAAGTCCTTTAGAAAGATGATTGCTGATTGTCTACAAAAAGACCCAGAGAAAAGGTGAACATTCTTTTTGTATATGTGTGTATTTTGTATTTCTAATTATAAATGTACAAGTAGATAATGTATATTAACACTAATCTAGCTAGTGTCTGTTTTCAATAGTCTTAGTGCCAAAGTTACCATTATGTTAAGTTAATGTATATAAATCTTGCATTGTACAAGTTCTTCCCTTTCATTTGTAGGCCAACAGCAACTAAACTGCTAAAGCATGATTTTTTCAAGAAAGCAAGAGACAAGAAATACTTGTTGCAAACACTGATTGTTGGAGGCCCTGGTCTCCAAATCAGGACAAAGGTAAGTGTGGAATCATCATGATTTCGTGAACAAATAGAGACTCACCATGTTTCCCCAGTAGGCAGCAACTCTTCACCGACACCATCTATAATATTACTATAATTTTTCCAGTAATTACCACACATGCCTCAGGTTGACATTCGTATTCTCCGGCAGTGTTGATGTACTGCGATTTGTTCATGGCATAGTGAGATTTTATTTACATCCTGTCTATGGCAGTCACTCTACACACCACTACTGATACATCTTGTGCACATCATAAATGTTCTGTTTTATAAACGTCTATGTGTGCTTAATATTATTTGGATAAAGTGTTTTTTATCCTTTAAATTTTGCTACAGCCATTTCCGAGACTTCCACCTTTCATGCCACATGCTTTTTCTTATTGACTTTTATGGCTGTTAGTTTATATTTCTATATCACTCGTCACTTCGTTGCCATACTGGTTTTGGCAAGTACGGTATTAGTGCGAGCTGTATTTCCCATTTGTTGTTCCAGAAAGACCGCGAGCCCGGCTCCAGTGGCCGTCTACATAGAACAGCCTCTGGCGATTGGGTGTGGTCTAGTGATGAGGAGGATGAGGATCCAGTAAGTCGTCTTTGCCACTGGTCTCAGTTGCTTCCCAACACATAGCTGAATTTACATTAATTTACATTTTTTTGAATTTTGTTTTGCTTAGTGAGAGCTTAGAGACAGAGGCAGGTTGTGAGGTAGAGGATGAGGATGCTGATTAGGGTGGTGATGAGACAGACAGAAGTTGAGGAAGAGAGATGTTGTAGAGAGAGCGGGCAGACAGAAGTTGAGGTAGCTGATGACGTGTAGATATGGGACACAGAAGTTAAGGAAGAGAGGTTGTGAGATGAGGCAGAGGATAAGGCAAACGGATGAAGTAGTCATCAAGACAATGTTTTATTGTAGGACCGGCCACGTAAAACAAACATCATCGATTCCTCTGAACCTCCTGCTCCGTCCTCAGTCGGGAAGGCCAAAGACAATGTAACCGAGGCCAATGCTCAACAGGATCCTATTAACTTGATACTGAGGTTAAGGTGAGTGGGAGCATCAAGCCTGCCTGACATGTTCTGAAATGTCACTAGATTCTGTCATGAGAAAGTTGGAGTGCGGTCATATTAAATTAATGGAATTGTTAAACCAAGGTTTACCAAAGCAACAATAAGAAATTTTAGGATGAATTGTAACTGAATGTAATGTTTGACCAAGCAGGTAAACTTGTAAAGTTAAGGTGAAAGATAGCAATGAGCAAATTTGATTACCAAATTGTATTTAGCTGTAGATTTACTATTATATGTAAATAGTGGAATTTCCTCGGCATTTGAGTAATGAATGCACTAATTGGACGTGACTATGCTAATGCTGCATTTCTGCAAGATTACTTAGGGTTTCTGTTGATATTTTGTTTGTTTTATTAACTCATAGACACCGATTGAAATGGAACTGCAAATCTTTTCTTCATTGAAAAGTCTTTCACATCATATTTCTCTTGCTAGACTGTGAGTACTAGATGTGTAACATGGCAATGTACTGGCCCTGAGCTTTGGGGCTTGCAAGCTAATAACTGTTGCTCCGCAGGAATGACAAGCGTGAGCTGAATGATATCAGGTTTGAGTTCACGAAGAACAAAGATTCGGCCGATGGGCTATCTCAGGAACTAGTCGGTGCAGGTCTGGTAGATGGGCAGGACATGGTCATAGGTGAGCTGTGTACACCGTGCATTGCGTCGTCGCACAACTAACTGTTCTCTCAAACCGTTATGTGATAGTAATGTGTTTCTGTGTGTAATATGTATTACTCTGTATTACTCGCACGCATGCACGCACGCACAGGCACGCACCAGTCCCCCCCCCCCCCCCGAGTCCGAGTCCGCACCCCCTGAGTCTGAATCCGAGTCCGAGTCCGCGCCACCCGAGTCTGAGTCCGAGTCCACACCACCCGAGTCAGAGTCCGAGTCCGAGTCCGAGACCAGTTTTGATAAAAAAAAATCCTATCCTATAATTTCTACCTTAATCCCTACACTGAAACATAAAACCGTGAGTCTAAATTTTTTTATAAAATTTGAAATTTCTAGCAAAATTTCAAGGAGGCGACATTGTCAGGTAACAATAAAATAAGTAGACGAGATTATGGCGCGAAACTCTCAACACCCGAGATCACTCAACTGGCAAAAATCAATGTGAATAAACAGCTAGTTGCATAAATTTAGGTAGGAGTTTTAGTTTTAAATTCTTGGAAACTGCGTGTTTACAATATGTACAGTTATGTACTATGTAGTGGCCTCGAGCCGGCCTCAACCCGAGTCCTCGAGTCTGGAGGGCTCGAGTCTAAGTCCGAGTCCGAGTCATTGCACTCCGAGGCCAAGGCTGAGGCCAAGACCAAAGAAACCGGCCTCGAGACCTACAACACTGGCACGCACACACAGATGCACACATGCATGCACACACACAGGGCATGAAATTCAGTTTGTTGCACCAACCCAGAGGACTGGTAACAGCAGATTTTTAGCTCACATTGACATCGTCAAGCTGAGCTATTGCCATGGGTCATCGTCCGTCGTACGTCCGTCCGTCCGTCCGTCCGTCCGTCCTTCCGTCAACATTTGGCTACGGTCAATGATAACTCAGGAACCGTTTGACCCACATGTTTGAAATTGGGTATAGTTGTTACTGCTATGGGAGAGGTTTGAACACCCTATTTTTGAGCACGCCAGGTGACGTACTTTCGAGCCATGACAATGTTTTGGCAAAAATGGGAATTGCCATTAGTCAGTTCAGGTTAAACGGATTTTGCTCATTTTTGGTATGTGAATGAATAATGGCTAGGGGTTTTGATATTTAAAAAAAAATTATGCAAATTAGGTAGGTTTTAGCAATTATATAGCATATTATATAGACATGCAGATAACAGTCTGTGGTGTCACACTCGTCTGGTTCGTTTTACAAGATTTCATTGACAATATCTTTAATGCAAAATTGGTATTTCCTCTCCACCCTGCCGATAAAACGTCTATATTAGAGTAAAGTTTTACAAAACATGTCGGAACGCAGCATAATCTATTTATTTCGAACGCCATCGCTAAGAAACATCAAAGCGGGTATAGCGCCATCTACCGTCACAAATTGTGATTCATTTTGGTTTATAAATTATTATTGTGATATACAGATGGCAACCGTGTGCTACCGCCTAGAAAAACTCATACGAAGTAAACACTTCCATGCAACCAATTAACCTTTGACAAAAGTTGTGTTATGGGCAGGGAAACACCATTGTCACATGATATATAGCAGCTACGTGGAATAAGCGTATCCTCTCAATCTTACACGTTACACATCAGGAGCTCCGCTTTTAGGCAGTGCCTAAATCTGAATATTATAAAAACGTTAAAGGGCGATCATTTAGGTGTAACGCCATCACTTGCCCACATCTCAGACTTTCACATCTCAAACATTTATTTTCACATAAAAAATTACACATAATTATCAAGAGTATATAATGGGAGTTCTCCCCTTGCTCAATTAAAACTGACTTCTTCTCACTCACTTATTTGTGTCCTTTTTTGTGGTGAGCTACAGTGTCATTGACACTCATTACCAGTTCTCACCAAAATTTACTAGCCCTCACAAGTTTTCTTTGTCGTTTGAACCAGAAGGAACTTAAAATGAGAATTGGAATGATAATGAATAAAAATCCTTATATGCCCTTAATTAAATTCTTCCAAAATGAGTTTTACCTTTTTTATTTAAAGAATCACAATGATAGTAGTTATAAATAAAATCAAGAGTGTATAAAGAAGGAGAGCATACAATGGTGAAATGCTGAAACCATGTTGCAGTATCAGTCGAATTAATAAACTTTGTCCGTTTTATTTTGACGATTCTTTGCAGTATTATTGATCAGCTGTCCTACCTTGTTAACATAAAACAAACCGCATGTCCCTACGATGCCCCTACGCTGAGATAATGAGCGGTGAAGATCTGGTATTTTCGCCGAACACCGACTCGAGATACCTGCTGACTGCGACTGTCTCTCGCTTTGAGATAACTTCGGGAAACCTCGCGTGTTTCCGTCAATGATTGACAAATGGAATGAATGACGTCTGTTATTGATTGCAATAGTGATGACCCCCACCTGTGCCCGCCTCACGCTGGATGTAGTAAACTCTGTAGTACTGACGTAATGAGTCAGCGCTACCATGGTGCTACACAGCGGCGACCGGAAGCAACACACTGGCCACAAAGCGATAGAGGGTTGCAGCAAACAGGGATCTCGAGTCGGTTTTCGGCAAAAATACCAGATTTTCACCACTCATTATCTCAGCGTAGGGGCATCGTAGGGACAAGCGGTTTGTTTTATATTAGCAAGGTAGGACAGCTGATCAATGATACCGCAAAGAATCGTCAAAATCAAATGGGCAAAGTTTCTTAATTTGACTAATACCAAAATGGTTTCAGCATTTCATTGTTGTACGCTCTCCTTCTTTATACGCTCTTGATAAAATTCTGTTTATGAAACATAGATTTTAACCTTGACGTGATGCGGTCATGATGCCGAGGCGAGCCGAGGCTTGACACTTTGTGTCCTCCAATCACAGCCTACGCCGCACCTCCCATTGAAATTTTTATAGGTGGGGACCCATCACAGTACCAAATCGCCGATCTCAGGAACTAGGGCATTCTGCTAGGCTAGAACGGTTTCCTACGATAGAGTTTGGCACAAAAACGAAAATAACACGCCGTTTAGCGCACTGCGCTACGTACTTCTGTTGCATTTTCGCATCTCCGTAATTAGAATAAGCCCCACCTTCTTCGTTGATGGGCATGAATGGGGCGTCACCGACGTGACCAGTTCCTATACCGACTGTGTTTACTTTTCGTAAATAATGAAATGCCCGGCCGATGCTAGACTGGTACCCGTTCGCCACCTTCACTCCGGCAAGTATCCTTCGCTAAACTGACGCTGTTAGTGTAGCGTGTGGAACTGTCGACCGGGTACCAGTCTAGGTCGATGCCAAACTGCATGCAGTGCACCTTCGTACACTCAGGATACTCGTAGATTGAGCCCATGAGCGAGAGCGCCATCTGTCGTGGAGTTTGGGCCGATGCGATGCATTTTCTGCGTTTTCTGCGTGATTATTATTTTGCGCAGGCTCATTTTCGAAATCCTCCAACATTTTTACTTCTTCCATTAAGTCCATGTTTTACTGTTATTTAGGAAGGAAGGTAAAACTGTGCATTCGTATAATTTCACTCTTGCTTCTATAGTATGATTTCCATAATTTTGCTCTTCTGCCCATGATAATATTTCCCTCATCATGAACCTACATTTTTCAGTTCGGACTCTTATCATATCGTTATAACCTCCTATATCATTAATTAAATCCCCTAGGTATGAATATTTAGTGCATTTTTTGATTACTTGGTTGCCTATTAATATCTCCTTCTCTATCCTTTCTTTGTTGGTGAATTTTATAACCATTGTATTTGTTTTGTTCATATTAAATTCTAATCTTTTTGATTCAGCTAATCTGGAGCATGACTGAGTGATTTTTGTTACTGTTTTATAATCTCCAATTCCTAGAATATCGTCCATATATAATCATTGTCATCTTCTAAAACTACAGACCATCCGCTGACCGCTGTGGAGACGTGCGCCGGGCCTCGAATTTGGCGCACGTCTCCATTGCGGACAGCGCTTCATACTTGAACATCTCCGCTGTCGCGTGCGCATATCCCGCGGAACTGCGCGTCTCATCCGCGCGCAGCGCTTAGGATCAACAGCAAAGCTGTGCCACGCAATCTTGTATCATGTCTCTCTGGATTTAACCTTGTGTTATTCTGGACATAATTCAGAAGGTTCTACTCGGTTTCTTGAGATTATTCAATATCGTTACCAGAATGAGATTCTAAATCTCATTCCTGATCAACTGATACTGGATCATTATCCTCAGGGTGGTACTGGGTCCTTCGCAGCTTTCTTTAACGCTTCGAAAATCTTCTGCCTCTAGCAGTATCTTTCTGCTAGAGATCAAATGCAGCTTCTGCATTATATTCTAGTACCTCCAGTATGGATTCTTCTTCTTCCAGCCAGTGGGCTGGTGCTAATTTTGCTCCCTATATATACATATTGTTCAGTTCTATTGTTGTGGCATGACACATGTCACAGGTGTATTATGATTTTATACAATTTGTTGCTTATTAAATCCTTTAATACTTTGTTTAATCTCTGTATTCTGATTATTTTATAGTTGCAGCAAATCTCCAGACAATTCTAGATTCTGCATCTAAAAAGAGTCTCACGTTTTCATTGGTAAGTAAAATTGTGCTTGGAATCTTCAATGAGGTTCTAAAAATCTTACCGGCAGCAACTGATACTGGTGCTGAACCATGCTATTTCTTGTAAATTATTCCATTGTATTTCTTTCATGTATAATGGAATCATTCTGACTGAATGTAGCTCCTTTTACTTTTCAGAAGTCTGGATGTGGGCCCAACCAGGCACCTGATGCAAAAGCTCTGATTGGCTTTGCTCAGCTTAGTATAATTGATGATGCCCAAATTCCGTCTTAGCCATGTACGGTTAGAGGCAGCTTCACTTGGCTAAAGCGATCAATTAATATAACTCTTGTTATGTTTGTCCCCACCTGGAGAATAACAGTAGCTGCACGTGGCAACACTGTATAAACGATGCACACTGGTAACGTGTGCAAGCAAAGAAGTTAAATGTAGCGAGTAAAGCATCGCACTGGAAGTTCAACAACGCTATTTAAAGGAAAGCATGCCCTATGCAGTGCAGATGATTCAGCATTTACAAGCAAGGACATTGCTGGAGCTTCCAACACTAAAAACTATGCCTGTTAGGTTAGTTCTGCCTAACGAGGCGATGCATTCTAATAGCTTATTAGCCATTATCAGAGACTCACACAGGCAGGTATAGGAAATGATAACAAAACCGAGACAGATATCTTGAGAAAAACGACCAAGATTTGTTAAAGGAGAATAGTGCAGGTTATGTGAAGTGAAAATGAGTTCTAAAATATCTGAGTTGCTGGAGACCTTCTTTTACTTGTTTTAGAGGTATGGTCATGTTGGTTATGTGAACTGATCTTTTTTGTTACTTCCGACGATGAAGTAACCCAGGTGGTGTGTGTTTGTCTACAGGTGTCACAGTTTATCATGCCAACATGAGGGACACCCTTTCTAATTGTACCACGGTGTGTATTGTATCACTTAGATGAGAATTCTGGCTTTCTCAATGGTAAAGTCCATCATCATAGAAAAGCTGTGTCAAAGCAACATTGTGCTTTGATGACTTCCTTCTAAAGCTATCATTAACGAATTTCTTACACTGGTTGCAAAGTAATTGCTGATTAAATTCATTATGTCACAATCCACAAAACTTGTGGCTTTTCTATAACGCTGCTTTTTTAAAACCCAGTCCTGCTCGATGCGTGAAATTGCTTGCATTTTCTCACCCTGATTTCCTGGTTAACTGACTTGCATGATGCAATAATAACATATTTCTACATTAAACTTCCTTTTTAACTCTACTGTGCTGAATGAATAAATAGGTTTACGTAGGATCGTCTAAATAGGGTTGTGTGTAAAAGTATATTCAGTAATTCAGGTTCAAGTTTCTTGGAAGGCAAGCATCTTCAAAAGGGTCATATCTTATTGGCTAGTGTAGTTTTGTACACTTTTAGGTGGAAATGAAATGCAGGAGGGTTAAACCTGCATCATGTCACAAATCACATACTGTAGCCCTATACGCTGTATATTTTGGGGTGGTTAAATTTTCGCGAATTTCGCGACCACGTCCCCGACCGCGAAAATAACAACACGCGAATAATTCATACCGAATAATTGATAATTCACCGACCGCGAAATTAACCACTCGGGAAATTGTCCGTCACGTCTGAATTCGCGAAAATATATGTACGCGAAATATATGGCATATACAGTAGGTGCGGTGATGTTCGACTATCACAGAAGTTTGTGTACACAACATTCCACACACACAGGGCCAACGTAGGTACTTTTGACTCGTTGGCTTTTGTATAGCAGTTAGAGATATATCTTCTGGAACTTGGAATTTTTAAGTGCGTTTCTTTCATTCTTGATTTGGGGCATTTTACAAAGACGAGTGTGATAAACGTAATGAGGAATGGTCGTAGAATATTACGAAGTGTCTTCGACTGTCTTCAGAGGGTGCCGAGTGTTTATATTTTTAGATTTGAAATACAAATGTGAAAGGCTGAATGGAGCATGTCTTTGGGATTGGAATTATCCGTAAGGAGCTAATTTACTTTGCTTGTCACCTCAGCTGTAACAGACTAGTGTTCCATCCATGGCGACTGTAAATATGTATGTAGTAACAGGTATCTACGTTTGGAAAACTGACGGAAACAAATGGCACGATTTGAATTGCATCCCGGTATGCGTGTATTGCAATGGCACTTGTCTCTTACTCTTATTAGCTAGCTTGGTTTAGGATTGTAAAATCTTGGGTTATAAAGATATTATAATAGACACTGATCATTTTCTTTGTAGTACTACCCCACATCATGAATGAATAAAAACAAATTACATTAAATTATTGTGATAAAAGTTTCGTTGTAATAAATGTTTTTATTCTCTCCTGATTACATAAATATAGTACCATAATTGTAATCCCGTCCTTTGAATACACATGAATTGCGTGTCGGTTGGTAATCACATTCACAATGGGTATTGCAGGTTTAGTGATGATCTTATTGTTATTGTGATAGGCAGGTCATGGCATCAGCGCAAGTGTTGACCAGTGTTTGGTCATTCACGTAACGTAAAGTCATGTTATAACAGTTTCTGAAAAGGGTTGAGAAAACATGTATAGGAGCCGTGCTACCAATAGGCAGACACATGTATGCGTAATGTGATGTGTGATTTGAGCTTCGACAGCTTTAAAATTGCTTGAATTTGTGCGTGCATCCTGAATCGTATAAAGGCTACAAACACTGAAGCAAATAGTACATACTAGATGCAGTGTGCGCTCTAGTTCATATTATCAAATACGGGCATATACGCCTGCCCATTTGGATAATAATTGTGTCGCACACATACCTGGTATACATGCATGCAATGCACCATTTGCTACAGTGTCCGTGAAAAGACGGTTGTGAAAGAAAGGGTCAAGATACGAGGTATATTTAGGTTTAAGAGAAAGTAAATCGGGGTTCTCCCACAGGAAATTCAGAAGACGTCATTAACGGACGGATAGGAAAGCACCCCGGAAGGGAGTTGTACTAGAAGTAAATTATGTATTATTGTCATAAATGTCTCTAATGCACAGGTAAACACGATCAGTTTGGAGACGTTCACATCAAGCTGTAAAATCACCATGACTGTGTTGGGATTGTCAAAAATTTACACAGCTGAATTAAGACTATCAGCCAATTGAGATATCTCAGAGGATAAATGGGATGCCACAAATTAGCTTTAGCATTGAAGGCATTTCGGACACGTGTTAGAGGCATGGGGAGAACCCTGTTAATCATACTGGGTGGTTGAGACTTGCTTGTTTACTGCTAGACATCTTTTTATTTGTGGAAAAGTAAGGCATTTTAATGATATTAAAATATAAATCAATTTTCAATATTTGTATATATCGTGAAGTATATATAAAGATGCATTACAATTTTGGAGAAAATTCTGTCAAATACTATAATTTTTCTGTGGAATAATTTTATCAGCACATTCATGACAACATATAACTTGCTATTAAATTTGTTTCTTGTTTTATTTTCCATATTTTTTTACAAAATAGTTTATACATACATGATCACGTAAATTGGAGGACTGTTAACAATAGCTTGGTTTATCACAGTGCTTTTATTTAGCACGGATAGTCAAGATAAGTAGGCTACCTTCTCAGAAATAGTAGACTGGGAAAAACAGGGAATATATATGGAGCTTCCATTAATAGGCAACTAAGTAATGCTCAAGTAAGAGAGGTTCATTGAACATTAAAAGCAATTAGAACCCATGAGGTCATGAAGCACGGGAAATCTGTGACGTGTCACCGGTCACAATTGCTGGTCACGTGATTGCAAGCAATCCATAAGTTTGTTGGTCGATAAATGGAAGCAGCTTCGGTTGGCTTCAGCGCGTCTATGCTTTACACATGGCAAAACGCACTACTACTACTACTACTGGCACTTTAGTTACTTATTAATGAGGAGTTAGTGGACAGCGTTTCAATCCACAGAACTTTGCCCAGGTGATTAGATGGCCAACTATCATATCACACAAATCCACTGACGACATGAAAATAGTTTTCGACTGTGACTAACTGCATCTGTTTCTGGGGAGATGCTTAACAGTTAATTATAACTGCTCCGCGTGCGTTGGTGTGGTAGCGGGCTAGAGGGCAGCCACTGCTATACTGTAAGTGGTGTAACGGACTGGTGCAGCTTGGTGACAGCCGTCTGCACCATCTGCTGTAGTCCGTCGTCTTCTTTACACGTGACCTCCTGTAAAGTAAGTGACGATTAATGCCAACTCTACTCTCCCAAACGCTACCCACTAAATTGGCTTGGAAACTAGTGTTGTCAATCGGTTGTAATTTCCTAATCGATCATCGGATGGACCCCAGTAACCGATGATCGGTTACAATCGGTTACTCAGGGTGTTGAATGCCTGCGTGTGCGTAACGTCGTGTGCATGTACGTGTGTGCATGTATGTGCTTGTTTAGCCCTGTTTACTGTTTGTTTTGCACTGTTTACTACTGTGTGTATAATAAATGCATGTTAATAAAGGATAACTTGTATAGTAGCGATGATATTGAGGCACCCTCATCACTTTTCCAAGTTTTCTTGTTAAAGTTTTACATTTATTTCGATTTTTTTTTTTTCCGATGAAATCGATTATGGATTTTGATAACCAAGCGCTTGGTTCGAGCCACTGTTCAACCGATGATCGAGTATAATCGATGATCGTGACATCACTAAGCGCTTGGTTCGAGCCACTGTTCAACCGATGATCGAGTATAATCGATGATCGTGACATCACTATTGGAAACTATCACAGTATGGCTTTGAACAATATATGTAAAACCCACACTAATTGTTACTCAGTAATGCCTATTTTTAACCTTCAATTAATTCTGTACTTAATTATCTTGTAGCGCTCGCCTTATCGACTCATTTGTGTAAATTCCTCGATCCACATGTAATACAAGATAAACAGGGGTGTGCTATTAAAGATGGTAACATGAGGTCAAATTGGCAACTCAAGGAAATTTCCAAGGGATAATATATTTAACTATAGGCATCTATTAATAATGAATGATGAATAATGAATGAAGCACCAAACGTTCCTATGAAACTAGGTTCCGAAATGTATTCAAGGGAAGAATTGGGCTAATCTTTCAGGAATTACAGAGGTCTAGACAAGGCCACTATAAATAATTCAGCATGCTGGTTCCCCTCACCAATGTGTCGAGATCAATGGTGGCCGTCTTCCCATCTACAGTTATCTGTGTCCTGTCGGCCTTGTAGACTTTACTTAGGCACTCATTACCAAACATGTCTGCCAGCAGTTCGATGAGGCATTCCTTGAAGTGCATTCGGTCGACTTTCATAGGTGTCGACAGCATGTCTGCAAGCAAACAACATGGCAAGGTCATGAAAAGTAGCTCATTGGTTGCTTTCAAATTCACTGTGGCCAATACAATAGATATGTGTGCATAGAATTATGTCTAATAATTACTCAATAACAGTTATTATCCTCCTGTATTTGTTGGGGATATAGCTTTGAACTGTCCAATGTCACTCTCATGGATGATCGTTTTGCTAATAGACGACATGACATGATGACATGACATAGATGACATCTTGCATGGTTGACAAAAAGGCCCTAATAAATGTGTCCATCAATACATAACCAACCGCTTGTCTAGTTCACCTAGGAGACATTGACAATTATAACATTATCACGACATACAACATGTATGCGTGAGTGGCATGGGGATCAGCGGCCATTGTATGACGCTCTTAGAAATACAAATAAACGTCGGTTCATACCTTCACGCCAAATCTAACAAGAGCCGCAGAGCGTCTGGGCTCATCTGAGGTCTGTTGCTACGATTATAAACGTAAAATTTCAGTCGTGCGTAGTACCACATTTGTTAGGCGCAGATATGCAGACACGCAGTTGCGTACACATCATTGTTAGGACACGCGCACTAACGCAGATGGAGGGTAGGGAGAGGGTGGAGGAGGGTGAGGGAAGGGGCGGGGAGAGG
>NW_014577344.1:135141-142641 GCF_000485595.1 Priapulus caudatus
GAGAGAGAGAGAGAGAGAGAGAGAGAGAGAGAGAGAGAGAGAGAGAGAGAGAGAACGAAGGAGATAGTGGGAAAGAGAGAGCGCGCGCGCGGACGAGAGAGAGGAAATGAGAAAGGTATGGGGAGAGAGAGAGAGAGAGAGAGAGAGAGAGAGAGAGAGAGAGAGAGAGAGAGAGAGAGAGAGAGAGGTATAACACCGTACTTGCAAGGTCAGCAGGATCGAGTAAATGGTAGCTAAAGTTCTTTTTCACCAAAACACCAGACACTCTTTGTCCATGTTTGGGCTTCTCTAGAGCTAGTTTTCCCATCACCTTGAGCAAACACAAAGTACCAATTAGTCTCAACTGTATTTTATATATAAACATAAATTATTATAGCTATATTTATTGCCACAAGAAGAACTAGAGATGAGATATAGTAATATATCACGTTTTATGTGGTACCCTTTCATTATTAACCATACATTGCATGTAGTATTATTATGATTATATTATTATTAGTGCTATGATTTCATGTTCTATGTTTTGATGAACCTATGATGATAAGCATAACAACTTCAATGCTACATTGCCAGCTGGTATCATGTTTGCTGTTTAAAAAAATTCCCACTACAAAAAAAATGTTGATTACACAATTTTTTTCTTTTCCGACCTACAAATTCACCTACAAATTTTTGTCCACCACACGATAAAGTCTATACAAGTTTTCATCACATATCAGTAAAAGTGCCTGTGCATACTGACCTTTGCCATCTTTTCTCCCCGGAAGTAGAGCTCTACAGCCTGTGTGTTACGTGGGTTGTGCACCTCCACGTTGATTTCTGTGTCATCCTCGTACTCGCGTATAATTGCGGCCTTTAACCGTCCCATCTCATTCATCTCACCGTGCACCAGCACCTGTTCAGAACAGCCACCGACAAGTCATCGAAGAGTCCCAGGCTTGGTCATAGCGACTGCTCATTCTTGCCTTTTACATCAGCTAATTTATCTGAATTATACAGCTCTAAAATAGTCTTGGTTGTGGGCACCTCTGTTACTATATGTTCAATGCATATTAGCTACCTCCAAGTGCTATCCTCACAGCAACAACTCAAGATGCAATACATGTCAACTTCATCAACTACAAACACAACATAGCTGGCATATTCAAACACGTGCCTCTCTGGCTTGAACGTGTGCCAGTGGCTTACTGGCAGGAGGCGACACTTACCAGATGTGGAGCCTTCATTGCTCGGATAAATTCGCTGGTCTGCTGGTAATCAGTGTGTGCTGAGAAGGAGATGTAATCGACAGAGCACTTTAATGGCAACTTGTTCCCAGTCATGGTCGGTATCTCCTCTGGTTCAGATAGGATGTACTAAAATAGGCACGACGGTCAGTGACCACACAAGTTTTACAGATTGTGCAATTGTGGTGCGATGGCTTAACTGCTATCACAAAGTAACAGTGAGTCCTATCAAAGTTATTTCCTCGTTACTAAATGGTTTTTGCAAGACACACAATACACACCCTTTCCCAGACTGATTCACTACAATTATTAAAATTAAGAATACTCCTTTGTTAAATTATTCGTACATGACCTAAGCACGACAAACAACACATGTGATAATGACCTTTGCATGCAAATGCTAAATTGTACGTTTGTTCAATTTCATTACATATGATATGTCATTTTCATAGTGTACTACTGTAGCGAAATGTTAAGAAGAATTTTTTTGGTACACGAACCTTTGCCAGGGTGCCTTCTACGCAGTAGCCAGCAATGATGCAGCCATTTCTCTTGTCTGTGCACCACATTTCAAACAGTTCCCTTGACAGCCCTGACTGCATCATTCCTGGTGAAGCCATCACAACGGATGGGCCGATATCCTCAAAGTGATCCATGCCCTAATATGAGTGTGTATCCACTGTGTATTAGGTAACATGTATTTTATATGAAAATATAATAAACATGTTAATCAAATTGAACAATACTAAATGTATTGACACGTAAAAATGTAAGAAATAAAGAATATCTGTATTATTTGTCAAAAACCTACCCAGAACAATAAATACATGTTCAACCAAAATTAAAATTTGGTGAATTAATCTCACACGATACATAACCTAGATGAAACTAAGTTTCAAAAACTGAAAATGAACATGCTGTTTTTAATTGCTTGATATTCCACCTACCCGCAGATTTGATATGTGCTTGAACATGAAAGGATTGTTGATAGCAATCTGACGCCGTATTTTCTCGTTCATTGCATGGATGTAGGTCTGGTAAACACTCATGCACTTCTTGGCAAGTGACGAGGCATAGTAGATAGGTACATCATGCAGCTCTGGGTGATTTGTCCAATACTCATCTGCAATCAAAATACCAGACACCCATGCACACAGTGAAGAAGCAAGTGACAGAAAAGATGGAGATGGCCGAGTTGTGAGGATACATCATCGCATAAAGGTGGCATGATAGGAAAATGATCAGCCAAACGAAAAATATGTTCATTTACTCATATTATGATGTCATCCATAATATATTGAGAATTTATCTTGTGCATAATGAGACAGCACTATAACCAGTAACATTAAAAAATATACAGAACAACTCTTTTTTGCTTTACATCAATTTCATCATTGGACAAGCAAAAAGTGCATTGCATTTATCATCAAATTCTATGCATCATCATGCCCCCTCATCGACTAGTATAACTGACAGGTCTGCTACACTGTGCCTTATCGCATGCTTACCTAGAATGAGTAGCAGCTCCTGTGCCCGGCCGAGTGCAAAGACGGGAATGAGGCAGCGTCCACCGCGGCTGACGATATCGTGAACGAGGCCCGTGAACCGAGCCTCTCTCTCCTCACGTGGCTCATGTATGTGAGTGCCATACGTCGACTCCTGCAACGAAAACACGCCAAACAATAAGCATGCTGCAGGACTGGCAACAGTGGGAGCATGTCAGAGAACAGCACTAATACTATACGGACACAGTAGCATGCAGCAACCAAGTCGAAAATGTTTTATCTGAATATTATACATGATTTCTTTGTAAATCATTTTAAGGGAGCTTTGGCATGTTTAGAAAACGTTTTAAATGTCAGGTCTCCTGATTAAAAGAACAAAAGTTTGAGCACAGCAGACATTAGCACTATCCATATCAATGAGACAATGTCACCTGACTTCTGAGTACAAAGATTTTACGAAGTACGCTCGACCAAACAACTTGAATGATTGTGAATGTTCGGCAAATGTTGACATTTGGCTCATCATACTTACAATAATAAGAACGTCTGGCTGTATATTTGGAATCTCAGCTGCCATTAAATGTCTGTCTTCAACCCGAGAAAAGTCTCCTGTGTAGAGAATCTGTAATAATAGTGAAGTGGGATGCTTGTACACACAGAGGAAAACCATTTTTTAAATGTTAAATAAAATAAATCTTTGGATAAACAGCCATTGCAACTGCAATCTGGACTTTGCATAAAACAAAACATTGTCATATAGCACGCGCTGTATCTTAAATAACTTTTAACAATATTTAATCGCGTTTCAGTTCATATAGTGCAGCTGATAAAATCTGTCCAGCATGCTCTTGTAGTACATAAAGAACAACAGCTATAACATATTGCCAGTAGCGAAACCTAGAATGATAAATGGCAAATGTCAGTAGTAAAAATCTAGCAATCCGTCTAGTGATTAAAAGATTTACACAATGTTACAGAGTTAAAAAGTTAGCATGATGAAACTATTATTTGTACATTACCTTAACACCAGCTATCTCAATCATAAACATGGCAGCTCCCAACACATGACCTGCATTGTAACACCAGAATTTTATTCCACTCACTTCTTTTTCCTAGAAAGAGAGCAAAAACTTGCTTGGTTGAATAAGATATTGCAAGTGAGTAAACATAAACATGTAAATGAAACACACTTATTATTAGTGCACCCACATCTACCTTCAAATAGTGGTTTAATTATAAATTAAAGTATCAATTATTTTTAATAGTGTTTGGCTCGATAGCAATGCATTGATGGCAAAGTAAAGCATCAATAATTAGACTGGCCCCCGGTCATCTATGCATGCTTCACTCAACTGGCTCACCCACTATCCACAAGCATGTGAGTAGAACGACAGGGTACAATTCTAGTAAATAATATAAACCAACACGCAAATACAAACTTTCATATAACAACATAATACATGATTTTATAATACATTAATAATATCACAATAGTATTGCAATAGTTTTTAAAACACTGCAATAGTATTCGCAATAAATATTTAAACTGTCGCAATACTATCACAATAGTAAAATTGCGCCAGATAGTCAACCCCCATTATACCAGTAATTTTCTGTATCAACTCACTTGATGAAAGTTTAGGGTTTCGATTTTATCCATACTCTTCTCCAAGTCATCCTCTGTATAAAGCATTGCTTCTGTAGCGATGTTGCTGACTTTTATGTAATCGGAGAGAAGCCATCTATAAATGGCTTTAGTAGCATGTGTCATGAAGCAGCGTCCCCGAAACGTTGTCTTCATAAGATACCAGGGCAATGCTCCACAATGGTCTAAATGGAAACTGGAAAATTCCAATTGCATTAGCGATACGACATTTCCTACTGTGCATACAAATCTCAAGGAAGACCTTAACTACAGTGATAATTTTAAAATGCAATTCTGATTTGCATGCAAGTAATACTAAATTAAAAGGAAATGTGGATAAATGATGGAATAATAGGAAAGGGATGTTTCAACCATTAGACACCAGAAAACTCACTTTCAAATATTCACTAAAGATTAAATAGGAAATTCATTTCTGATAGTAGCACCAATGAATAGCAAACAAGACAGATGTGTTGATTTGACTCAGTTGAATTGCCATAAATCAATACCAAAATACTCACTGACTAATCAGCAAAAGATCTATCTCCTCCGCCTCAACAAGATCAGTATATGGTAATGCATCAACACCCGATAAGCCTGGATGTATGCCACAGTCCAGCTACAACAAAGAATTATATGAACTGAGCAAACACGTATACATGTGTAGTTCTACAATATCTACAATACGTTCCCAAACATGTATAATAAAATCCAGACAATCAATTATTGTTGATTAAAAATGCATGTGTTGTTCTTATACATGTAACAGATGGTTTGGGGAGGGGGGATATTTTTCAATGACTGGTGTCTCATAGTTATCAAGATTTCAGTTTAGTTTTTCACATTCATTTGTCAGCAGAAACATCATCAAATCATATAAATTGGTTTCCAATACACCACAATCTAGTTAGGTTTACAGAGTTATAACTATGCCTTTAGGCACTGACACATTGATCTATCTTACTATCTATTCCATAAGTTAATTCAATGATATACTCCCAAGGCAACAACATCTATACTATGTATACTGAAAGCCATCTGGTGAAAGAACCTAAAAAAATATGTGAACTAACCATAATTTTCTTCCCTTTGAACTCCAGTACTATGCATGATCTTCCCACTTCTTGGCCTCCTCCACTGTATAGAAAAAAATAGTACATTGTACAAAATAATTTAATACTGTAATAAAGTACATAATTTATCATTACCAACTGTTTACCATACCAGAGCGTAGCATTGGTATCAGTGGTGATATAGAATCAGGAGTATATGAACATTCTCTATTCATGTGCTCCTGATAAACTGTCATGTACGTCAAAGTGACTCATTTATAGAACTACTCTCAAAAAGCCTTACAGCGAAGTGTTCATGGATATTTTGGCCGATAAATAGATAGAACTGTAGAAGGGAAGAGCCACCGCCTTAATACCACAATGAACGTGGTTGTCAATAGATTTTTGCTGTGATGGTGTGAAATAAAGCAATCGTTATATGAATTTGGCGCTCACACTTTCTCACCTGCTTTATCTTGCTGTGAGTTTGTGCAGTGGCATGCGAGCATGGAAATTGTGCATTGAAAAAGAGTACTTGAACAGCATTTACGTGAAATTACTAGTCGATAGAGAATACATATTAACAATGACACTTTGGTAATAAAATACAATTTGTGTTTATTTACACAATCATTTTATTATTGAAAAGGACCAATTAAGTGCATGTCAGGGTTTCTTATACATAAGAGGTACAGTGGCGCACCGCCGTTGTCAAATTTAACACCGCCGTTGTGAAAATGTTCCTGTATTTACCCGCCATTGTCAAAACAGTGTCAACCCAAAAATAAATAGATCATCACGTGCTTCTGGCATGTTTAGATTGCTAGTGCGTTTATTGAGTCATGTGACGCGGGGTCTACACTTTTCAGTTATTTCCTTTGAATCCATCATGCGTGTTTTTTCCCAAACTGGCCATTACCTCCTTTGTCTAATTTTCCCTCAGAAGAAACCCTGCATGTGCATTGCCGTTGGGCCCTTGGCTTGGGCTACCATGTTACTTGTTTATATCAACGACGTATCAATAACACTCAGGAACTCGTTGAAACATAAGCACACGTTAACGTCAATACACCTCTCACACGCACTACTGTAACAATACTACCCACAGGCACTTGGAACGTCTCAATGAAAAAAATAATGGTAAATAAACAGGAAATGTATTTACTACCACTACCAGTCTTAATGTTTCTCTACTCTCTTTCGCCGATTATTATCGATAATTTCCTGTAAATGCCGTTCAAATGCTCCTCTGCAACACACGACTACACTACACGCACGCCGCTGTGCACAAACATCACATATAATATAGTAGGTAGGAAAGCGTGATGCCGAAATTCGCTCGACGCGCGCTTGATTTCACACGATTACAGAACAAATACTCAACCAATCTACTCCATCTTTGTTGCTATTTCAAGACCAGTGTTCACTTGTTCGAATTATAACTGTCTTTTGTTCTTACCTATGTTCTTACCTACTCCACCTAGAGATATCTCGTGAAATTATTCCCAAAATTCCCACTCCGCGGTTTTGTAAATGGGAGCGAGTGTCTGTTTATACACGAGTAATGGCGGCGCATTGCATGCCGGGATGAGCTACTGCCGGCCTCCGAGCTCCAGCTCGAGCCCCGCAACTCAAACTGGGCGGTGCGATGTTGCTATTGCACCATACACACGACTACAGTGATTGGTCAAAAGATGGAGTAGAGCACGGTTAGGGATTTTCGGATGACAAACGGACAACCCTTCCTGTCGAAGTTTCACTGCAACTAGCTCTACTGGTGTAGCCCTTTCGCTCCCGCTAGTACAGGGAAATTGGGGAAGACCCTGTGCTGTGGCGGGAGCGAACTTATACTCAGAGACCGCCGCCGGTGTCACGGTCTGAGATTACCCTAGTCTGAAACCATATCAAATAGTCATTATAGTGACCAGGGTACGTTCCGGTATACCGGACCGTACCCAGGGTACGTTCCGGCAGTACCCTGGGGGACATAGACCCTATGAGTATGAGCTATATTACTATTAGTATTATTACTGTGTACTTGTGCACAATGGCGTGCGCGTTATGTGTTGCAG
>NW_014577344.1:147641-154891 GCF_000485595.1 Priapulus caudatus
TAAAACTTATAATTTCAATTGTTAGGATGATGAAACAAGATTTGAACTTACGTGGGTTAACCGTTTGCGTTCACGTTAACCGTGATATAACCAGGGGCGGCGCCAGGGTATTTTCTTAGGGGGGGCGAAACCAGGGGCGTTTACAGAACACGCGAAGGGGGTCTGGGGGGCTCTCCCCCAGGAATTTTGAAATTAGACCCCTCAGATGCGTTTTCTGCGCGAGTAGGGTGGTCCGGACCCTCTGGACCCCCCTGTACACGCCCCTGCGAACTGTAGAATCTGATACCGTGTGCGCTTGTGCACTGACGGGTGGGGTCCATGGGGTAATTCATGATTCATCAAGCTGCGTACGCAAAATATTTTGCGTAAATCTTGTGTACCGAATCGACGTTGCTTTAGTTGCGATTCATCAACACAGCTATTTAGTAAATTTTCGTACGATTTCGCGTACGCAAGCGAGGCCGTTTTAGGTGCGATTCATCAAGCTAAAATTTACGTAAACCTTTAGCGTAACTTTACACGAGCTGACGAGATGCCGTAAACCATTCGAAATTTCCGCAGGTGTTTCCAGCATACCGCAGCATGCATTATTTTATTGAGAAAACATTATAAAATTACTACTCAACTAAAAATAAATAAATAATTACCATACTAACACAGACAGGCGCGCCTTTGACGTTTTTTTGTCATAGCTTGGCATTGTTTCGTTATAAGCGAGTTCGTAGTTAGCCGTGTACGTGCACACGCCGTGCGCACTTGTACGTCACACGCACGAACTTGTACGTGCACACAAGCACGCACGTGTACGTACGCACGCAGACGCCGCGCCGTGTACGTACGCAAGCAGCGCACGTAGTGTACGTGCACACGCACGCACGTGTACGTGCACACATACGCACGCACGCACGTGTACGTGCACACGCACGCACGCACGCGTACGTGTCGCTGCTTTCATCGAGTGTTGAACACAATCATACAAACGAAAATGAGGACAACTATCACATCCCCCAGCACTCCTGTAGACAGCTAGCGCCATATGGTTTACATACAAGAGAGGCATCAGTTTGGTTCCTATGGTATGTGTCGCACAGTGTGATTGGTTTATGCTAGGCACGCCCCTCAACAGCCAGCAGCTACGATGGCGTAGTAGATTTACACTGGAATTCATCAACATTTGCGTACGCAGGTGCTACGCTGCGTTGATGAATCGCACCTACGAGCTTTGCGTACGCACTTCGTAGAAACTCTGTATACGCAATACACTTTGCGCAACGTTGATGAATCCGGCCCCAGGGCCCGCCTTAGTGCCCCTGGCGGGGTCCAGGGAGAGCCCCTGGCAGGGGTCCGGGAAAGCTCTCAGAGTTTAGCTAATCAAAGCCCCTAAAATTGCTGCGCAAAAAAATTGTGGCAGGGAACAAGGAGCAACATATACCAAGGAGATGAAAACCCCGGGGAGGGACTCACCCACATTATGGTAGGTATCCTGGTATGTGCCACTGCGAAGTAAAAAATGGGGGGGGGGGGCTCTGGAACTAACTCAGACCTAAAAATGTGGTCTCTGGAACTAATGTTTGTTGATATGTGGTATGCTCTGGAACCGGCTATGTTCGAAAATGGGGTCTCCGAACTAGCTAGGATTTCGTTGAAATTCAATGCTATGAAACTGGATACGTTTAAAAAGAGGGGGTCTCCGGAATGTGGAGGGAACAGTGATTTGCTTTAAAATCTATGCTGTAGCACTTGAACACAATAATTTGTTGTATTATGTAGAGGAGAGAAAAAACATGACCGGGAGAGATGAACGCACGCACACGCAGCGCACACACACACACACACACACACACACACACACACACACACACACACACACACACACACACACACATACACAACAGCACACATACACAACACACACACACACCCACTGCACACCACCAGCACACTAACTAAAAACTAGACAGAGGGCACTCACACGAGAGAACATACCTCCGCCAGCGACATACATACGCCATACGCCATACGACTAAGAACACAGGAAATACCACGATATACGCCAGCGTACATGTATGCTCGCTCGCGCGCTCAGTCAGCAGCAGCCGGCTGTGGCTGCGCTCGCTCGCTGACTGCGCTAATATCGATCGCGTCACACACGCACGCACGCACGCTCGCGCACGCACGCACGCACGCACGCACGCACTACCTTTCCGCGCGGGAAACAGCATCTCATCGACAAATGATGGTCCCAACTTGGACTCCCAAGGAAATAACACTATTGATATCGATTATCAAATTAAGCACAGGTTTTATATGGATTGAATTTCGACACTTAATTTTTCGATTTTTCGATGAAAGTGGTCCAGCTTGTAGGCTACATCACTCATTTTTGGGCGATCCCCCTATTATTTGCAAGAATATTCTTCTTCTTTACCTTTTCTTGCAAATGAAGGGAGGGTGACCCCCCACCCCACCCATCATTTGCAAGACATTTGCAAGATGTTTCTTTTTCTTTTTCTTCCTCTTCTTCTTCTTCTTTTCCTTTTTCTTTTTCTTTTTCTTTTTTCCTTTCTTTTTCTTTTTCTTCTTCTTTCCTTTTTCTTGCAAATGATAGGGGGGGCGACCGCCCCCCCCCCTGCCCCCCCTGTGGCGCCGCCCCTGGATATAACGTGTTCTCAATTAAATTGAAAGTTAGTATAAATTGGTTTGTTGTTTTGAAAATAAATTTTACGTTTAGAAAATGAATGTTTACAATGATGTGAAGGAATTTGTATATGCCTATCAGGCAATTATTTTGGAAAGTTGTGAATTGTTTTGCAAGTTAATAAATTGATTTTGAATTTTGAATTTAAATTTCTCAAACTATATAACGTAATTTGTATTTTTATTAATCAATTTAAGATGTTTTAAATTGATTTAAAATTGTGTATTTGAAATGTTTGAAAATGATTTTTGAAAGGGATGGCTTTCCATATAAATCACCGTGATTTGCGTGCTCTGGTTATATTATGTTGCAACGACCACGTGACTGCATGGACAATAAGAATGCCATAGTTTGGCGGCAGTTATGATTGGTGCTCTATTGGTGTGCTATATAGAGATACATAGAGTGTGGCAAGTTAACTCGCAGTGCTACCAGGGCTAACCCGGCCCCTAATATATAGCATTTACTGTGAAAGAAGCTGCGAGGCCTCGGTTACGGAAACGGAGATAGGCATGCACCGCCACATAGGCGCGGGAAGGATTTAACTTTAACTTAACTTTATGTTTGGTATGTACCTAAAAAATGTTGTATAAGAATAAAAAGCAAATTCTAATATTAAAGATATGTGCATTGAAATAATGAATAATTATCTAAATGAATAATGACTGCTACTGAATTATGGGAATTCCTACGGCGGCCAATGAAAAACAAGTTTCAGCTGGCGTATAACAATAAACAAGACGGCATGATTTTACTGCTGAGTGAGAACTTTTCAATACGATTGAAATATGAATCGGGTTGCCGTGGTGAGCATATACACACCTAGCTCTAGTACTATAGCCCGCGGATAGCTGCCGCTGGCTAGAGTACTAGTGCTAATACAGACCATGCGGTATGCTATTGTTTTTAGCCGTTTTTTTGTAGGCTGTATATCAATCTTGGCTACTGTGACAGTCATAGTGACAGTGTCCACGCGTACAGTCACAGTGTCAATATTATCATCTAGCAACCTCAACCTGATTGATTGACGTCGAACACACTTTCACAGTCTTAATCTTATTACTACTACTACTACCAGGTGCTACTACTACTACTAGTAGTAGTACTACTAATACTATAGTCCGAGATTCCTCTGACCAATGCCCACACCGACGACTTTGGTGGATTTGGTGTGGGTTAGGGGCTTAGGGTAGACCGAGTAATTCTGTCCCATATAACCTTTTTTATATTTTGGTGAGGGTTATATTGGGACAGAACGGGGTTCATTGAAATTTCGTGAGATCGCATGCAAAATGCATGCGCTGCTAATGCCGCCCGTACGCCGCTATTGGCGCGAAAAAACCTACCGTTCCCTTCTACATGGCTTTACCTTGCTACTGATATGTGTATACATTCACTTCAATCGTTATTCACTTCTTAAAAGATTGTTTTTCAGAAAGACCGCTTCGTTCCACTTTCCTAAATCATTTGCCATTTACAAACAATCAGACCAATCACAGCGAGTCTATCAGGGCCTCCTGCAGCGCCACAGATACAAGCGAAAACCAGGGGCTATTGTAAGACTTGCTGTGATTGGTCTGATTGTTTGTAAATGGCCAACGTAATTTACTAAAGTTAATGAAGCGGGGTTTCTGAAAAACAATTTTTTAAGAAGTAAATAACTATTGAAGTGAATGTATCCACATATCAGTAGCAAGGTAAAGCCATGTAGAAGGGAACGATAGGTATTTTTTCGCGCCAATAGCGGCGTACGGGCCGCATTAGCAGCGCATGCATTTTGCATGCAATCTCACGAAATTTCAATGAATCCCATTCTGTCCCAATATAACCCTCACCAAAATATAAAAAAGGTTATATGGGACAGAATTATTCAGTCTAGGGCTTAGGGCTAACCTAACCCGACCAGGCTGTGTGACTAACGTCAATATACAGGTTAGCTCTAGTACTATAGCCCGCTTATATTAACTGCCGCTGGCAGTGGCAAATGTACGCGGTCTATATTGACTAGAGCTTATAGGGTCTATGTCCCCCAGGATACTGCCGGAACGTACCCTGGTAACTATCTAGCTGATATGGTTAGGGTTAGGGTTAGAGTTAGACTTTAGAGTTAGGGTTAGAGAGTAGGCGTAGGCGACTCCCTTGACTCGTTAGTGGAGTAGGCGAGGTACGGTCCGGCATATTAGATAGTAGTATTTAGTACCAGGGTACGTTCTGGCAGTACCCTGGTGGACATAGACCCTATCAGCGTTACTAGAGCTATATACAGGTATACTACATGTCATGGCCGTACATAGCGGAGGTTAGGGGGTGCACTTGCCCCCCCTCCCCATAAATTTAAATTTGCAACCCCCAGTGGGTTTATAACAATGTTTCCAGGGGTAGCTCGATCTGGTCTAAGTCTTCTCTTATTTACTGCCCCCCCCCCACTGAAAATTTCCTGTGTACGGTCTTGCTACAGGTACAGGTATTCTAAGTTCTCTAACCCTAGCAATACCGTTTCTTGGAGCTAGGGCTAACCCACACCAAATCCACCAAAATCGTCGGTGTGGGCATTGGTCAGAGGAATCTTTCTAACCCACACCAAATCCACCAAAATCGTCGGTGTGGGCATTGGTCAGAGGAATCTCGGACTACTACTACTAGTGCTCATAGGGTCTATGTCCCCCAGGCCCAGGGTACGATCGGAGGGTACCCTGGGTACGGTTCGATATAGCTCTAGTACTATAGCCCGCGTACAGTTGCCGCAGGCTGCGTAGCAGGCTTTAGGCTTTAGGCAGAATTTAGCAGGTTGCAGGCTGCAGGAGGTTGCTGCAGGCCTGCGGCAAGCGTACTGTACGCGGGCTATAGTACTTACTAGAGCTAGGTTCGATATATCGTAAGTACCCTGGTAACTATCTGATATGGTTAGGGTTAGGGAATAGGCGACTCCCTATAGACTCGTTAGTGGAGTAGGCGAGGTACGGTCTGGCATATTAGATAGTACCAGGGTACGTTCCGATATATCGAACCATACCCAGGGTACCCTCCGATAGTACCCTGGTGGACATAGACCCTCTCAGCATTACTAGTATTAGTTTTACCATTAGGGCCTACCTGATTATGAGATCGCGTGTATGCCCCATGTAATGATGTATGTCAGTACTGCTGAAGGGGTCGTTGACGTATATGTACCCGAGTATAGTACCCGAGGTGTCGGCGAGTATGTCACCTACACCCTAACCCTAACCCTAACCCTAACACCCTAACCCTAACCCTAACCATATTAAATAGTTACCTCGGGTACATAATATACGCCATTATACGACAACGACCCTTCGTGCGTTAGTACTCTGTTTACGGCGTATCAGTAATTCTTTCTTAAGTCAAGTCCATTAGACGTTGTAGGGTTATGAGGTTATTATTGTCATAGTGTGGGTCCCGACTCCCGAAGAGTTGCGAGGATCCGCAACAGGCAAAAAAAGATCGCAGTGGCTACGCGTCCGGAACCGGTCGCCTAGCCCCCAGGCTACGCATCCAGACATCCACTCACACAGTGATCGCGCCACTCGCGTCCACGCATGTTTGCGCGACGGGACGCTCTGCTGATTGCCGAAAATATACAATAATAATATATGCACTGCTGCCGTCTATCCTTTCATTCGTCCTCTCTTGCTCTCTCTCTCTCTTTCACACACACACGCACAGCTGTCGCTCTCTCTCTCTCACACACACACACACACACACCTCTAGCTCTCTCTCTATCTCTCTCACACACGCACGCACGCACGCACACACACGTGCACACCAGTGTTGTAGGTCACGAGGCTGGTCTTAGCCTCGGTCTCGGTCTTGGCCTCGGAGTGCAATGACTCGAACTCGGACTCGGACTCGAGCCCTCTGGACTTGAGGACTCGGGTCGAGGCCGGCTCGAGGCCACTACATACATAGTACACAACTGTACATATTGTAACACGCAGTTTACAAGAATTTAAAACTAAAACTCCTAGGTTTTCTAGATCTATACATGGCCTAATCTTGTAACGTTTTCAATGGCTCGATTAAGTTTCTTGTCCCTTTGGTTTGAATCTGCTGTCACTTTGTCCCTTTGCGCTTTTTCTACCACTTCTTTTTCTTCTTCTACCATTTCGAAGGTACTAGAACTCTCATTTGGTTCAACAAGCTGTGTCATTCTCGTAAAACATAAATGGATCTGTTACTTTGACACGTTTCGTATGACTCGTGTCTCTGTGTTTTCGGCTGACTATACACTTTCGAATGTCTACGATGCACTGTTGCGATTTTTTCCCGTTTTTTCCTTTTTTTATTTTTTCCCTTTTTTTTTAGCTCATCTGACATAGTCAGATGCAGCTTGTAGAATCGCATGATCGTCCGTCCGTCCGTCCTGCAGCTTGTAGAATCGCATGATCGTCCGTCCGTCCGTCCGAGCGTCCGTCCGTCCGTCCGTCCGTCAACAGTTGGGCACAAATCTTAACCGCTCGACGTACGGTCACGATATTCGGGACGTGGGGGGGTAATCCGAAAACGAGTTGGGATTTCGAAGCTGGGGGTCAAA
>NW_014577344.1:157414-163327 GCF_000485595.1 Priapulus caudatus
AACGAGTGGGAGTGTCGAAGCTGGGCGCTCAAAGGGTTCAGAGGGTCAAGTAGCTTGTTAAAAGATCAAGGGGGAACATTCCACTCTTAACTTCTAAGCGGTGAGTTAGGGAGAAATGGCAGAATCGCGGGCCACAAAATCTAACACGGCTCGCACCTAGCGCTTGGTCCGATAGTTGGTGCGTATAGATGGCTCCATGGTAGGTATTTAAGACGCATTCACCCTGCCTTGCGCGAAAATTTGGAGGTCACACAGGTCAAAGTCAATGGGACAGGGCAAGATTTTTGACATTTTCTGCAGGACATGGTCTGAGCAGGATGCGATTGTAAAAACTTGTTTTGTGTCTTTCGCGGTGGTGCAAACTAGCATTTTTTATGGCATTAATCTGATAAGCCATGACAATTCCTTCTGACCTGTGACATTGCGAAGAGTGTAAGTGTCGGAATAGACCTTTTTGACCCTTCAAGAGGCAGCGGTTCAACATGGATTTGTTGACTGTCCTTTTTAGAATAGAATTTCGACCTGCCGGTTTGCCTAGTAGAATTCATATACATGTCCTGATGTATGAAGGCTACAAATGTCACAGTGAACATTTTCAGAAGCTCAAATTTGTTAACACGAAGGTTTATGCTCCTTAAATCGGCTCATAGATTTCTATGGCATTCTGTACTGCAGCTTGTATACATTGTACCGTATGCACTTGCCATGGCTTACATGCCAGTGATGTGTTGGTGGTAGGTGTACTGCTGTAGTTTTTTGCCTGCTGTTAATTGGGTTATAACCGTGGCAGCTCTCTATTTCACCTGTAGGCATTTCCCTAGGATAACCATGGATGAGGCTTACTCATATCTGTCTTGGCCACAAATAGTTGCTTGCCATACTTCCGTCACCCGCGATGGGAGCTATCCCATCTTTAACCTGCAGAGACACCTTAAACGTTACGGGCCATCTCGTGCGCAAACTTTCATAACGATCCCCAACGAACATTCTGCCTCCTTGAGAAGGTTCCTGATGACTATCCCTGTGCAGTTCCACGCGCCGTCCTTTCGGCGCGTGTATGATGAACACACCTTCTCGCGAAACTAACCAGGGCTTTACTAGAGATCCCCTACCACTCGCACCCACCGAAGAGCTCACCCGCACGCCTGAACGTTAGCGCTCATGAGCCGGCGGTCGTCGCCTTCCTCCGCGGCGGGCACGCCGGCACGTTGTTCATCATCAAAACTCCACGGACTCGCGACTCCCGGGTCCCGCGTCCGTGACTCCGGGCTCGGACTCGCGGTGCTGCCACTGCCGCTACGAGACTCGGACTCGGACTCGGACTCGGCCGGGTCGCCGGACTCGACATCAAACACTGGTGGCACACACCACACCACCACACCTCTAAGTTCTCTCTCTCTCTCTCACACAATTATCAGGTACAACAGCTCACCACACTTCCCCCTCTCTTTCTCTCTCACACAGACACACACACACGCATCGCAATCAGCAGAGCATTCGCCGGTTGCGTAACATTGCGTGTCACGTGTCGCAACGATCCACTGTGAGATGATGATCGCGACACGTAGCCATAGCGGCTCCTCGTCTCGGAACCCGGCGCGTAGCCACTGGCGCGCCCCCCAAAAAAGATCAGGCTATGGTGTCACGTCTCGTGTGTACTCAGTACTGAAGGATATGGGAGCGTTAATTACTTCCGACGCAAGTACTAAAGACCTAACACTAGCAGAAAAAAAACTGCTCAAAGCCGTAGTTTGCATCTCTATGTACTTATTAACTACACAAGGTGCCAGTTACTGTAGCATTCGTTAAAATTGCATAATCAATGGTCGTCTTATGCCTTTAAATGTTACGTTTATAACCGTAGCAACAGACCTCAGATGAGCCCAGACGCTCTGCGGCTCTTGTTGTGGTGAGCTATAGTGTCATTGACACTTTCATTATAATCTGCCACGATAGTTAATTTGGCTATACACAGTCTAACGTAGCTCTAGGACTATAGCCCGCGTACAGTTGCCGCAGGATACTGCGGCCTGCGGCAACTGTACGCGGGCTATAGTCCTAGAGCTAAGTCCAACGTAGCTTCAAAGTAGAATGCTTCATAGTACGATTCATACTTGAACTTTGAAGTCTCTGCGAATAACGTGACACCTGCAGGCATCCACTGTAATAGTCACTGTTACTGTACACTAATATCTACAACAAATGCACAAAACATTCTCACCATTCTGGAGAATAATGAACCTCTACGTTTGTAAATTAAACTGAACCTAAACTCATGTATGGCTTACACACATTAGCATACATTTGTTGACATGCACGTGAAAACCCTCACGTTAAAATCAAAACGTGGCTTTCAAATAAATTTATAAGTAAAAGTAAAGTAGGCCCTACTCTTCTCCGGACACCCTGAAAACGCGTGTAGCACATTACTGTACAAGGAACACTATTACACACGCATACATACCACCTGGGGTCTACGCAGATCGAGTATTCTGCCAAGTCACTATAAATTCCTTTGGACACATTCGCAGAATATCCTACTACATATCACAGTTGTGAGTTTCCCATGATCATACAGAACATACATTGTGACATCATTATTAGCCACACACCATGAGCTGTCAACTTTGTCATTAAAGTCAGAGAGAGCGGTGCCCATTAACTCTAATTCCCACCTCATTATTCTTCTTGTCTCTGCTTGGCTTTAGTACTACAGCCCTTATTGGTTCAACCACAGACGCCACAGTATGAAATCTGACATTGCACCCCTCCAGTACGGATTTTCCTTGCAGGAGAAGTCGATAGATTTGATGTACTTTACTAACCAGTTCTTGGCCCAGTTCACATCACTTCTGTCCTTTTTACAAGCTTCACAAAAATCTGTGAATTTTCTGTGTGAAATGTGAGCATAATTGGTTTTCTGCATAATTCCCTCCTCATGGGCAGTATGTTCGCCAGAAAGCTTGGCTAAATTTTTGTCACTATCCTTGCACACATGATACCACCTCAGCTATACTGAAGGTACCTTTAAAAAAAAACTTTATATATGCTGCTCATCTAGCAGTTCACAGAAACCCTTGAAGCTCTCATTCCAACAATAGGGTTCTGGCATAATTTGGAAACTCATAATGAACGTTTATAATAGTGTGCTTTGTAAACACAAGATTGGAGGTGAATGTGTAGTTGCATGGTGTGAAGTGGCAGTTCTGTATTTGATATTGGTAATTGCTAATTAAAATAATGGTAATAATAATAATACATAATATTAATAATATGTCTTAAGATATTAAAAATTTGTGTTTAAGTTATCATTCATTTAACCATTCCATAATTTGAGTGTGATTTGTTAAAGGTGAGTTAAGTTGTAAGTATCAGGAGTGCATCAAAACTAATTTTGGTTAGTTTATTCCCTCCAGGGATTTCAGAAGTGCATGTGTTTTATCAACGGATTGGCATATGGTATGGGATTTCACCTCCTTTAATGCATAGATTTTTTTAAAATTCAATAACCTGTGTCATTTTTGGGCACTGCATTTTCAGCTAATAAACAGAAAAAAAACAGGAGCATGATTGGTTTAAACACAGCTGGAAAATAAGGCATGTCGATTCGGCAATCACAGCATATGTCAGTGGATTTATGGGATGTCACAAAGTAATGTATACGCCATATTTTTTGCGTACAGATATTTTCGCGATTTCAGACTTGACGGACAATTTTGTGAGTGGTTAATTTCGCGGTGGGTGAATTATGAATTATTCGGTATTATTCGAATCTGTATGAATTATTATTGCGAAATTTGCTAAAATTAAACCACCGCGAAATATACAGCGTATACAGTAGCTTTGAGGGCATTTTGGACTCTATTATATGTGTTAAAGAGCCTGGAAAAACCCTGCAGTTTACCTTTACTATATTTACAGGTCACAGGTGCTAACAGGGGTATTGGATTAGAAATCGTCAAGTCTTTATGCAAACAATTTCAAGGTGATGTTGTTCTAACAGGTGAGCATAACCATTTTTAACCTTCAA
The DNA here is from genome assembly GCF_000485595.1 of Priapulus caudatus. Classification (NCBI taxonomy): domain Eukaryota; kingdom Metazoa; phylum Priapulida; class Priapulimorpha; order Priapulimorphida; family Priapulidae; genus Priapulus; species Priapulus caudatus. The sequence continues at coordinate 161,445 of NW_014577344.1, forward strand.
ATAATTGCTGTTATATACAAATCTAAGTTATTTCAAAATTTTGTGCATTGATGAGTTTTGAGTAATAGTTAGTTTGTATCTCATGTGATATTCAGATAATATATTTGTGTTATTAATAATGTTATTATAGCTGATTTAACAGTAAATCAAGCACAAGTGAAACACTTTCCTATGCTTCGTCAAGATTTATTTTCCATCATCTCATTAAAATTGTTTAACATATAGATCTATTATTATTAGCTCATCTGACGTAGTCAGATGCAGCTTGTAGAATCGCATGATTGTCTGTCCGTCCGTCCGTTCGGCCGTGCGTGCGTGCGTGCGTCAACAGTTGGGCACAAATCTTAACCGCTCGACGTACGATAACAGGGTTTACTAGAATCCCACCACTCCACCACAGAGTCACCGCAGTAGACGTTAGATGAGCGCTGTCGCTCTGCGGCACTTGTTTATCAAAACTGGACTCGGACTCGGGTGGTGTGGACTCGGACTCGGACTCGGGTGGCGCGAACTCGGACTCGGACTCGGACTCGGGGGGTGCGGACTCGACTACAACACTGGTGCACACACACACACACACACACCTCTAGTTCTCTCTCTCTCTCACACATACAGACACACATACACACTCCCCCTCTCTTTCTCTCTCACGCACACACACACACACTCGGCAATCAGCAGAGCATCCCGTTGCGTAACCATGCGTGTACGTGTCGCAAGATCACTGTGAGATGATGTCCGGACACGTAGCCTAGCGGCTCCTCGTCCGGAACCGGTCGCGTAGCCACGGCCAAAAAAGATAGGCTATGGTGTCACGTCTCGTGTGTACTCAGTACTGAAGGTTGGGAGGCGTTAATTACTCCGACCAAGTAACTAAAGTACCTAACACTAGCAGAAAAAAAACTGCTCAAGCCTAGTTTGGGAACCTCGTATATATTATTATAGCTGAAGTAGATAATAGGGTCTACTATTAGGGTATATATTATATATTATAGTATATATTAGTAGTATATATTATAGGGTATACTATTAGGGCACTATTAGGGCACTATTAGGGTCTACTATATAGGGTCCCTATTATCTACTTCTGATTATAGTTAACATATATAGCTAAACTAATCCGTGGTGCTAAATTAGGATTGAGCGAAAAACTTTGCAATACTAGCAAAGCAAAAATAATAAATACATGAAATATAAACACCCCCCTATTTTTAGCTCACCTGGCCATCGTCAAGCTGAGCAATTGCCATGGGTCGTCGTCTGTCGTACGTCCATCCGTCCGTCCGTCCGTCCGTCAACATTTCGCTTCGGTCAACGATAACTCAGGAACCGTTTGGCCCACATGTTTGAAATTGGGTATAGTTGTTACTGCTATGCTCCCATATTAAACGTCCTATTTTGAAGCACGCCAGTCGACGTACTTTCGAGCCACGGCAATTTTTTGGCAAAAATGGGAATTGCCATTAGTCAGGACAGGTTCAACGGAAAATTATGCAAATTAGGTAGGGTTTGGCAATTATATAGCATATTATATAGAGACAAACAGTCTGTGGTGTCACACTCGTCTGGTTCGTTTTACAAGATTTCATTGACAATATCTTTAATGCAAAATTGCTATTTCCTCTCCACCCTGCCGATAAAACGTCTATATTAGAGTAAAGATTTACATAACATGTCGGAACGCAGCATAACCTATTTATTTCAAACGCCATCGCTACAAAGCGGGTATAGCGCCATCTACGGTCACAAATTGTGATTCATTTTGGTTTATAAATTATTATTGCGATATACAGATGGCAATCGTTTCTATAATGTACGTCGATGGTTGTTCAATTATTTTCTTCTTACTCACCCATTTGTGTCCTTTTTTGTGGTGAGCTACA
>NW_014577344.1:163337-165746 GCF_000485595.1 Priapulus caudatus
CCCTCTCCCCCCACCCTCCCCCTACCCTCCATCTGCGATAGTGGGCGTGTCCTAACAATGATGTGTACGCAACTGCGTGTCTGCATATCTGCGCCTAACAAATGTGGTACTACGCACGACTGAAATTTTACGTTTATAATCGTAGCAACAGACCTCAGATGAGCCCAGACGCTCTGCGGCTCTTGTTTAAATAAGGTTAGGGTTATGGTTAGGGTCACAATGCACCATAAAACAGGAGTTTCAGGCAGGCGATTTGTATCAACCAATGGGATTTGGGAGGTATACAGAATGCAGAACGTTGCTGAAATGATGTGTACGCAACTGCGTATCTGCATATCTGCGCCTAACAAAGGTGTCACTACGCACGACTTAAATGTTACTTTTATAAACGTAGCAACACACGTCAGATAAGCCCAGATGCTCTGCGGCTCTTGTTAATCAAATAGTATGTTTTCCAGTTTTCCCATAAAACCTGCAACACATGAATAAAAGAGCATACAAACCCCTGATCATGTATAAAGCTGTGGACCCACTATGCAATTTTTCAGGTGATTGAGTCGCCCGACTCAATTGCCTGAAAAATCGCCTAGTGTGTTCGTGAGTCGCCGGCAATTTTCAAGTCGGGCGATCGAGTCATCCGAATCAAACATGCTTGATAAAATCGGGCAATTATTTGAGTCGCGCGACTATATACAATGCGCGCCCATACAATGCAATACTAAACAATGCTCTACTACGTGCGCCCGAATGTACAATTCATCAGCCAATCAAACGGTGCCATTCTCAATCATGTGACTATCAATCGCCGACGAATCGCGCTGAAAATTGCCTAGTGTGTCCACTCAGTCGCCCGACTCAATCGCTTGAAAAATCGCCTAGTGTGTCCACAGCTTTAAGGGCCGGACACACTAGGCAATTAAATCGCCGGTGAAATCGCCTAGTGTGTCCAGTCAGTCGCCGCCGATTTAGTCGCCCGATTTAATCGCATAGATCAAAACGTTTTGATATTATCAGGCGAATATTTCAGTTGCCCGATAAAATCACCTAGTGTGTCCACTCGACTTGCGCGATATTATCGGGCGATAAAGTAGCCCGATTAGATCGCATTAAAAATCGCCTAGTGTGTCTGGCCCTTTAGTTTCAGTTGAATTATGTAACATTCCACACATTGTTTGAACAATGTAATAGTTTATTATTAAGTAGTTATGCTTGCCCGATTCATTAAGCTCAACTGCTTGTCCATTCTACATTCGTCAGCCGAGTTCTTAAACTATTACATTGTTCGAATTACATCCGTAGCATTTGTTGTATTAGACTAAGACTGAGATGTGGTTTGCAGTCTTTATCATTGTTCAGGCTATAGTTTATAAGCCCTTTATACCATTTATACCACTATGTTTTTGCATTCTCATATGATCAATTATATTTACATGCAACATAGACAACACTTACAATTACATATACAACATATATATTCTGTTAATAAATTTTTTTACTGCTAGAGAAGCTTGATAAATTTCTTGATGATGGTGTAATGATTCCTAATGCAATTTTTGTTTGTTTTTATTAAGCTCGTGATCCAGCCAGGGGACACGAAGCTGTACAACAGTTGGAGCGAGATGGTTTTCATGCCAAATTTCACTTGCTAGATATCACTAATACAAGCCACATTGAAGGTTTACGCAAGTTTCTGCTTGCAACATATGGAGGGCTCGATGTCTTGGTCAATAATGCTGGAATAATGTACATTGTTAGTATTAATTGATGTAGCAATTCATTAGTGCATTTATCACAAGATTTGATGTAATTGATATCCACACGCGTTGGGCATAATTTAAGTCCTATACATGACCTCAACTACTGATATACTTGACTAAACAATGCGCTGGGACTTTCTGTTGTGCAACTGTTAAACAGGTGTCAATGAGTACGTCCTACGTATGATAATGTTGATTTGGCATGCAGGGCAAGGAAAAGGAAGAAGTAGCAGCAATTGTTCAAGCTACAACTACACTACAAGTCAACTTATTTGGGCACCTGGAAGTGTACAAACACTTGTTTCCTATTTTTAGACCACATGCAAGGTATGTTATTTGATGTATTTATAATTACCTCCGCCACGGAGTGGAGCGGAGGTAATGTAATCGGTCTCGTGTGTGTGTGTGTGTGTGTGCACTCGGTTGCTTGGTCGTTTCTTGTTGTACTCCTGTTTACTATTCTGCTAACTATTTTTCCACATTAATTTCGAATCAGTCCGAAATATGATTACGAAATTCCTAATAATTAAGCAAAGTAAGTACAGGTAGTAAAATTGCTTTAGAAAATTCTCTCAATACGTGCGAGCAACGATGGAAGAGTTGTATCAGATCTGTCTCCTCACATCTCTGTAGACATAAGAGGTTTTAATCC
>NW_014577344.1:167172-171721 GCF_000485595.1 Priapulus caudatus
GCAACTTTCATAACGATCCCAACGAACATTCCTTTGAGAAGGTTTCTCATGGCATCCCTGTGCCTTCCATTGTTTCGGCGTGTATGTGAACACATTTGGGACTAACAGGGTTTACTAGAATCCCACCACTCCACCACAGAGTCACCGCAGTAGACGTTAGATGAGCGCTGTCGCTCTGCGGCACTTGTTATATTTCTTATGTTCCTTTTTGAGTAGAATCAAAACGTACTCATTACCTATCTTTTCTTAGAATCGTCAATATAGCAAGTACTCTTGGTTTGCTAAACTACAACAACAATGAAGAGGTTAGGGAGAAACTAATGTCCGGAGAATTAACCATGCAAGACATAGTCAACCTTGCAGAGGAGTATCTACGGTAATCATCACCCTGCCCTCACCCCGCCCAATATTATTATATCTGCTTAATATAATTAGCACTCCAATGTGTAAAAGTTTTTGATATTTAGATTGATTTATAATGTGAGATGCCATGTTAGTTGCTCAGCGGGAACTGTTGTTGATATTATGAACGTTAAATGTATAAGTACATGTTAAATGTGTCTCGTACTAAATAACGATTGGGTTATAGTTATTACTTTTATAATTTGAAATTCTAAACATAATTGATACATTCATAAGTGTGTGCAATATGATGTTATATCCATGATTCAATACTATGTAATGAATAAAAGCCAGTGCTACAGCATTGATTAGCAAGACGTGTTTTTGATTTCGTGCAGTGACGTAGAGCAAGGTTTAGAGGAACAAAAGGACTGGCCAGACGCTTACAGCGTGTCCAAGACTTTAGTTATGGCTGCAACTCGTGTCCAGGCTCGTGAACTTGCAGAAGATAGCCATGAAGATGTTATTGTTAACTCTGTAAGAATTTTTTATAGAATTTATAGTAGCATACAATGTGATGTTCTAGAAACGATCGTGTGTGAATCATGTTGTTAACATGATTATGATGAATGCAGATGTACTCTTATTGCAAAACTGGATTTTTCAATATTGTTAAATCCATATTCTCCTGCTGAAACTTACAATTTTATTCATTATGAATAAGAGTGTTTGCTGATAAGTTGATCAATTGAAATATCGGCTGTTTATTATTTCAGTGCTGCCCAGGCTGGGTAAAAACAAACCTCACAGGAAACCGCGGCGTGAAGAGTCCTGCGCTGGGTAACTGTCCAGTAAAATGCAAAAATATCTATGAATTTCACATTTTTACCATCTATTTCACAAGATGAATGCATCCTTCCTAAAAGTAAAAGAAGCAGCAGTTGCAGTAATGGTAGTGGGGATAGCAGATAGCAGATAGCAATTACAGCAGCAGCAGCAGTAGCAGCACCAGCACCAACAGTGGCAGCGGCAGCAGCAGCACCAGCGACGGCAGTGGCAGCAGCAGCAGCAGCAGCAGCAGTAGTAGTAGTAGCAGCAGCAGCAGCAACAGCAGTCGTAGTAGTAGCAGCAGTAGCGCTGAAGGGGTCGTTGTCGTATCCGGTACTACAGATATGTACCCGAGGTACGTATATGTATACACAAGTGTACCGGACCTGTATCTTGTACCCAGATATGTACCTTGTGTTTACATAAACGTACCTGCCCCTGAGATGGAGATCGAATGAAGACGGTCATGGAGGAGGAGTAAGGGGCAGGAGGAGGAGGAGAAGGAGGAGGGGAGAAGGTGATGGAGTAGGGGGAGGAGGGGGAGGAGGAGGACATCAGTAGCTGTAGCAGTACGTAGCACTAACAGCATTTATTGAGAAGTCGTGTGAAGTAGTGGTAAACAGCAGCAGTGGACAAGCCAGCCCTGTGCCCCTGTGGTGCTTGTGGTGATTGGTACCAAAGTTGTTATTTGTCACTTTAATGTGCATTTTGTGTTTTTATATTATTGCATTATTGACATTGCAGGGGCAGACACACCAGTTTACCTTGCTTTGCTGCCACCAAATTGTGCATCTCCAGTTGGTGAGTTTGTGGTTGACAGAAAGATACGGCGTGTCAGATAAATGCAGTTGGAGGTGCTGCTACAAACAGACCAGCGAACTGTGTACAGGCTCAATTGGATCAAAATGAATCTGTAGTTCACAAATTAAGGTTAAGACACCGCAGCGACAATGATTCATGATATTGTTTGGCAATGTGTGAGAAAATGAGAAACAATGCTTGTAATGAGCTGCTGCACACGCTGCTATCGCGTGATAACATCTGGCGATAACCATAACAACAAAAATATTTCAAATCGTTTATAATTTCTAGCGATATAGTCAAGCTAAATTTAATAAGTAGCCAATTACAGCCATAGATGTTTTTTGACACATAACAAAAACATTTCGTATCGAAATAAATGTTCGCCATTGTGTCGCAAAAACAAAAGCTGAACTTTGCTGCGACCGTGATGCTAAATGTTATGGTTGGTCATTGTCGCTCAGTACATTTTGTACATCAGTGTTAAATAAGCATGTACCGTATATATATACTCGCGTAATAACCGCAAATTTGGCCTCAGATTTTAACCCTGTATTTGCTCTGCGGTTTATAAGTGTGCCATACCGTGAGGGGAAATATACTAGGCGCAATACTTGGTTACCTAGTATAAATTGAGGTGCGGCTTATAGGCGCCCGCGGTTATTACACGATCATATACGGTAATCAGGAGTGAATAAAAGCTTTATTTGCAAACAACAACAAAAACCTAAAAAAACATTTACTTTTTATTTACCCCTGATGTAATATTGAAATGAGTTTATTGGTTATGTTTGTGGATATGGCTATCTGATATCTGGATCACGTATACATTACTTTTCGGTGATGATAATTACCCCACCCCCATGTATACGTATGTATACATTACATACATACGTATGTGTACTTAACATGTACACAGTTTTCATGCTTAACATGTGAGCAGGAGATAGGCACTATAACATAGATATATTATTAGGGATTTAATTTGTCAAAATTGGAACGGCAGCTTTGCATGTTACTACAGTAACATTAACCTGGTGAGAGTTTGTTTTATATAAAGAATATTAGACAGAATGTCGATGAGCACATGAACCAACCTGAAAAACCATGACATATAAATATTTTAATTTGAATGCGCAATTCTTACCAACATTGGCTAGCTCAATGATGATTTGTGATACATGTGTCTGTGAAAACATACAGATATTATGCTGTTAATATTGTTAGTATATGATAAGTATTAATATATTTAACCATTTGTTGTATTTGATAAATGTTATATACAACTGTGATGTTCTTTTCAGCATAAAACACCTAGGATAGGTAGTAAGAAATTGTTTGGGGCACTGACGTTTTTGGTGTAATTACTGAAAAAGAGTGTTGATGAAAAGTTGGTAATTGTAAAAAAAATATCTAGCTCAAGTGTGAGAATATATATACATAATTTATTTCCCATCTTAAATTTTGATTAACCTTTGGATTGTTAAGGGGTCAGACAGTTGGGTAGAATGTTAGCGTGCAGATCAGCCAGACTGAGAAGAAGAAAGTAGCATGCACTTATAGAAAACCAGAATGGTGGAATCTTGTGTTTTACTGCTCTCTCACTGGCGCTCATAGGGTCTATGTCCCCCAGGGTACTATCGGAGGGTACCCTGGGTACGGTTCGATATATCGGAACGTACCCTGGTAACTATCTGATATGGTTAGGGTTAGGGAGTAGGCGTAGGCGACTCCCTAGACTCGTTAGTGGAGTAGGCGAGGTATGGTCCGGCATATTAGATAGTACCAGGGTACGTTCCGATATATCGAACCGTACCCAGAGTACCCTCTGATAGTACCCTGGGGGACATAGACCCTACGGGCCTCACTGGCTGAGTGTGCTGGGTGAGTAGTCTTACTGGTTACTTTGGCTGAAGGGGTCGTTATCGTATCAGGTACTACAGATATATATCCGACGTACGTATATGTATACACAAGTGTACCAGACCTGTATCTCAGCATATAATGTACCCTGTGTTTACATAAACGTACCTGCCCCTGAGATGGAGATCGAATGAAGACCGTCATGGAGGAGGAGTAGGGGGCAGGAGCAGGAGGAGGAGGAGGGGAGAAGGTGATGGAGTAGGGCGAGGAGGAGAAGGGGAGGAGGGGGAGGAGCGGAGAAGGTGATGGAGATAGAATGAAGAAGGTCATGGAGGAGTAGGGGGCAGGAGGAGGAGGAGGAGGAGAGAAGGTGATGGAGAAGGGGGAGGAGGAGCTGAGAAGTTGATGGAGATTGAATGAAGACGGTCATGGAGGAGGAGTAGGGTGCAGGAGGAGGAGGAGGAGGAGGGGAGAAGGAGATGGAGTAGGGCGAGGAGGAGAAGGGGAGGAGGGGGAGGAGCGGAGAAGGTGATGGAGATAGAATGAAGAAGGTCATGGAGGAGTAGGGGGCAGGAGGAGGAGGAGGAGGAGGGGATGATGGAGTAGGAAGGAGAGGAGGAGGAGCGGAGAAGGTGATGGAGATAGAATGAAGAAGGTCATGGAGGAGTAGGGGGCAGGAGGAGGAGGAGGAGGAGGGGATGATGGAGTAGGAAGG
>NW_014577344.1:171731-187869 GCF_000485595.1 Priapulus caudatus
ACGTACCTGCCCCTGAGATGGAGATCGAATGAAGACGGTCATGGAGGAGGAGTAGGGTGCAGGAGGAGGAGGAGGAGGAGGGGAGAAGGTGATGGAGTAGGAGGAGGAGGAGCTGAGAAGTTGATGGAGATTGAATGAAGACGGTCATGGAGGAGGAGTAGGGGGCAGGAGGAGGAGGAGGAGGAGGGGAGGAGGAGGAGTGGAGAAGGTGATGGAGATCGAATGAAGGTCATGGAGGAGGAGGAGGGGCAGGAGGAGGAGGAGAAGGAGGAGGAGAGAAGGTGATGGAGTAGGGGGAGAAGGAGGAGGAGGGGAGAAGGTGATGGAGGAGGAGAAGGAGGAGGAGGAGGAGGGGAGAAGGTGATGGAGGAGGAGTAGGAGGCACCTCCTCTCCTCCTGCCTCCTACTCCTCCTCCTCCCCTTACTCCTCCTCTTCCTCATCCTCCTCCTCCTCCTCCTCCTCCTCCTCCACCACCACCACCATCTACTCCAACACCTTCTCCCCTCCTCCTCCTCATCCTGCCTCCTACTCCTCCTGCCCCTCCTTCTCTTACCCCTACTCCAACACCGTCTCCCTTCCTCCTCCTCTTCTACCTACTCCACCACTTTCTCCCCTCCTCCTCCTGCCTCCTACTCCTCTTCCATTACCTTCTCTCCTCCTTCTCCTCCTCCCTCCTCCATCACCTTCTCCCCTCCTCCTGCCCCCTCCTCCTCCTCCATGCCCTTCTTCATTCGATCTCCATCATCTTCTCTGCTGCTCCTCCTCCTCCTCCCCCTACTCCATCACCTTCTCCCCTCCTCCTCCTCCTGCCCCCTACTCCTCCTCCTCCCCTCCTCCTCCTTCTCCTCCCCCTACTCCATCACCTCCTCCTCCTGCCCCCTCCTCCATGACCTTCTTCATTCGATCTCCATCACCTTCTCTGCTCCTCCTCCTCCCCCTACTCCATCACCTTCTTCCCTCCTTCTCCTCCTCCTCCTCCTGCCCCCTACTCCTCCTCCATGACCGTCTTCATTCAATCTCCACCTTCTCCCCCCTCCTCCTCCCCCCTCCTCCTTCCCCTACTCCATCACCTTCTCCCTTCCTCCTCCTCCTCTTACTGCCCCCTACTCCTCCTCCATGACCTTCTTCATTCGATCTCCATCACCATCTCTGCTCCTCCTCTTCCCCCCTCCTCCTCCTCCCCCTACTCTATCACCTTCTCCCCTCCTTCTCCTGCCCCCTACTCCTCATCCATGACCGTCTTCATTCGATCTCCATCTCAGGGGCAGGTACGTTTATGTAAACACAGGGTACATATATGCTGAGAAGATACAGGTCTGGTACACTTGTGTGTACATATACGTACCTCGGGTACATATCTGTAGTACCTGATACGACAACGACCCATTCAGCGTTACTTTGTGGACTTAATATATGATAAGTGTCCCCAAATCTGCCCTACGTAAAACTCTGTAGACATATTTATATATCCCATATGTTGCATTATACAATTATTTCATGATTGCAAGGAATAAATGGAGTTTTGTGGACCAAGAAAAATCATTATTTTTTTATCTCGAAAAATTGATTTTACGAGGTTCAAGGAACTCTGTTTGCTGAACAACCAACAATGTTTTGTTGTATGTAAAATCAAGAGGAAATAATACAAGGGAGTATGACTATATGACATTTCTCGATCACGAGAATAATGAATTCGCCTGAAGCCATAACCTACCCATTATTTATTACGTGTAAATCAATAAACAAGAATGCAAACGTTACACTGAACATTCATTCAGACTTTCCTCTAATCTTTTGCCTGCAAGTAATCACAATCCAGATGTGCAGACTCAAACGTGCAAGGTTTGTGAGAAATTCTTGCAAACCATTGCCCTGCAAATTAGCTAACATAATTTTATGGCAATGTCTAACACCTACAGGCCAACAATTACATAGAAATTCTTCATCTCATTGTGGGTGTTTTTACCATCTTTACATTCTCTCAAATATGATATGATGTTCCTATACACTGTTTCAAACCTACGTTTGACGCACATTGTTAGCCATCTGTGGTGAGAACTAGTGTTTATGCTATGTGGCAGCACTGCTCTGTGGACAACATTGAGTTTCAGCATGTAATACTGGTCTTTGTTTTATATGGCACATGTCATGCCCATATGTCATGTCATGTCATGTCATGCCTGGATTTTGCAACGTTTGAGTACCAATTTGCACCTAGAATGTGTATTGTACATATTGGTTTTAAGTTATAGTATTATGGTATCATTAGTTTTTGTAATTATAAAAACTAATTATCATATAATTTAATTTGAATGGTCAATAATAATAATATCTGCATAGTCAAGTTGATTATTTAAGAGTCTATCTATAAGACTTACAGCAAGAGTATCATTTTTAAGCAATTCTTGAAATGAAATTGACATCTACTCCGTTTTTATTTAGAATATATGGTCATACCATGAACATATTTATCCCATAGAGTATCAGGGGCGTAGCCAGGATTTTCAAAGTTGTAGGCACGACTATCTGAGCGGAGCGCCACCATCGGTTGGCGCGGAGCGGACAAGAAAATTTTTGGTTTTACAAACCCCCAGATGGCCGGAAACGGCCCTTCCCGAGTGTTCATTCTGGTTCCCTGGCCTCTTGCTAACTTGAGACACCTCATTCAATATCACTTTTAAACCCAAAAAACAAACGAGTTAAAATAGTGTTACGAACGAGTTAAAATGTTAAAAGACTGACAAGATCGGATCCTAGTCTTTTTCGGCGGGTAGAGTGTTGAATGAAACGGCACGCGATAGAAATGACAGCCTAGATGACAGAAGAATAGGTCACCTAATTTAGCCATATTCTTGCTACGTTCATTTCAATAGTTTTTCCTGTCTAGACTCTTAAACTCGTCCAGCAAGCTTATGGATTTGAATTATGGGCGTTTAAAAAAAAAAGATAACTTGGCCAAAAAAAGTTCAGGCCCGGGCCTACAGTGCTACATACTGGCTACGCCCCTGAGTATGTATATGTTGATGATCATAGTGGTTAAAGGGGTTATCGTAATCAATATTTCATAGGTGTAAGTGAAGTGCAATGAATTTTTATACAACTGCCTTTTCGCCAACAATCAACATCTAACAGTTATTTAGATGGTGCTCACATGAATGTTTTGGTAAATTGTCCTAGAATTTGTTGTTTGCATGTGCAATGTTTTGTGCTCATTTTTTCTTATACTTATATATGAACTGTTTACTACGTTAGAGTATACATGTATTACAGTGTGTATTACAGTATTACAGTTACACGTGTAGACAGACAAAGTCAATATTTGTTTGTTTAAATTGAAAATTGTATATAATTGTACAAAATACTTGTTCATAAAAAATTGTTATGCACATGCACAAACCTATCTATTTTAGCAGCACTACATTTTGTAACAAGAAGCTGATCGTACTATTTAGTAACATTGTAATGAAATCAAACCTCAATGCATTATTGAACACAACTGATGAAATATATATGCAACAATTAATCCTATATAAACTTTTTACACTATATAAGTGTTCATAATTTGAAATGGAAAAAATACTGGAGAACATAAACGAGTCACCGAACCCAAACGAATCACTATTTTGCTATTGTGCAAGTCACAGTTGCAAATTTTGACCTTGATTTTGATAACAATAAAACGTATATGAAATGATTTCTACTAATTTCGGACATTTGAGAGTAATATAGCAAGATGAATCGACCTTCTTTGCCACACTTTCATGAGCGGGAAACCAATCAACATCAGCCAGAACAGAAAGCAACCTTTTTTTATATTATACAAGTGTATTCTACACTAAATCTGTTTCCTTTTCAATGGCAGATACTGTCAGCCTTATCAGCTATAACAAAAAAGGATTGACTGAGCAGATAAACAAAAGGTTTACAGCACTACAATCACTTGCATAGGTATATGCCTTATATAGGTATGCATACAAAAATATTTCACTACTTTTCAAATAACCACCTAACATTTTGTAAGCTAATAATATGTCTATTCTATTCTAACAAATTAAGCTTCCATGCAGTCCACTTATCAGGTATACCACCCCACTGGTCTGTGCATATAGTCTATTACACCAGTGCAGCCATCGTCTTTATATTCTTGCACTGAATGCTGTACAGATTCTTCCCTACCAGTAAACCTATCATCCAAATCGATCAGCTCTGGTTTCTGTGTAGAGTCTATCCTACCGGTCCACTTCTTCAATCTATCTTCCTTAACATGACATTTAGTATTCATATCACCTTGAACTGACTTTTGTTGATGCCATGACTTATCAGACCACCTATCACTGGTATTATTTTGACTTGATTTTGGCTCATGGTGTTCAACCCGCCTATTATGGGAACTAGTTTCACTTTGCCACCTATCATGTGTACCAATGTTTTCTATCTTTGCCTCATTCCATGTGCTGTCTGACCCTCTATCATCAGTGTTGCCTTCACGTGATCTTGGTTCATGCCATGGCTCATCCAGCCATATCCCATCTGCACCACTCTGATCAAATTTGGGCTCATTCCATGCGTTGTCATAGCCTCTACCATTACTGTTGCCTTCAGGTGATCGTGGTTCATGCCATGGCCTATCAGGCCAACTATCACTTGTATCACGTTGATCGAACTTTGGCTCATTCCACCTGCTGTCAGAGCCTCTGTGATCACTCTTACCTTCACGTGATCTTGGTTCATGCCATGGCCTTTCTCGCCCCCTATCATTTAAACCACTGTTTTTGTTGGACTTGGGCTCGTGCCATGAACTATGTTCATTCCATGGCCTGTCCGGCCACCCACCATCGGTGCGACTTTTATCGATGCTTGGACCGTGCCAAGAGATGGCATGCCCCCTATCACTAGTATCACACTCATTGGTTTTTCCTTCATCCCATGATTTGTCCAGCCCCCTATCACCAGTAGCACATCTACTTGATCTTGGTTCATGCCAGGTCCTGCCAGGCTCTCTATTATCAGCAGTACCTGGAGCTGACCTTGGGTTATGCCATGCTCTGTCATGCCTTTTACTACCTCGACCTGACCTTGATCTATTCCATCCCTTGTCAGGCGACTTAGCATTGGGAACCGTCTCACCTGATCTAGCCTCATTCCTTGTTGTGTCACAGTCATTGGTATAACTTTGACAAGACTTTAGCGTATTCAATTTACTGTCAGACCATCTACTACCAGTATCACGCTGACCTAATCTTGTCACACGGCCTCCACAATCTGTTTCCATGTCATCACCTGAACAGTGATTTAATGGCCGATTGGTGGGTGTGCTAGGCGAGGCATCTCTGTCATTCTGTTGCATCCTCGGAACATCAGTGTTGCCGCTCACAAAATGGCCGCTCCAGTCTTCCAGCTCAACACCTGCAGGTGGGATAGCATTGGGCAGTTCTTCTACTCCATCATCAAGTGGATACCGGTGATCACTATGTCTGCCATCACGTGATTTACGCCCATGGTTAGACTGCAGTGGGCTGTTGGACAATATGCCTTGCCTGTCTGCGCTCACTGCTTGGTACTGGTTGACCGAGGAGGTATGCGACGGCAATGAAGTTGTATTTGGATTACTACTATCAACACATGGCAATGCAGACTTTAGCGCGCCATGTTCGAAGTCAGGTGGGGACCTTAGTAGGCCAGAAGAGGTATTGGTTTCTGTGTGCGAGGGAGTAGCAAGGAATCCAACAGGAGGCTTCAGCAAGCCGTCCACATCCATTTGACGCACAGGAAAGTTGGGTCTCTGCATAATCACACAGTCCTGGTCAGTTGGAATGACTGGCCTTACAGGTACATCCATGAGTGAGGGCAAGCTGCTGGCAGATACAGGCAGACTCTGCACACTATGACGATTTTGTGTATGCCCTGGCCCAGGAAATCTCCTTTGCCCAACAGACCATTGGTGACCTGTTCCACGTAGATTTCTCACCCTCGACTTGTTACCGTGGTCTTTTACCATTCTATTTGTGTGGCCGGCTGTGAAGGCTTTCTTCTGGATATCAGTGTGATGTGTTCCTCGAAAGATGACCTTCTCCCCTGACTGCTTGCTTAGTCCTTTCATTGTTTGTGAAACGCGATTGCTACTGCCTGCCACAATTTCTTGTTTAGTCGGTTTCATCTTATTCCGGGTCACAGCCATCATTTTCACACCTGTTTATCAAAAAGTGTTCGATTAATACACAGCCCACTGAATTTTTGCTTTGGTTCACATATATATATATATGTGACTTATATTATAATTATGTTTTAGTATTAGTATGGGCATTAGTATAAGGTGGTCAGTCTATTTACTATCACCACCTACGTACCCATCACCCATATAGCAATTATGATAACAATGGGTGATACGTAATGCTTGACAGTGGTAGCCATATTAGTTATTCTGGCAATGACAACTTCATGCAGTGTGATTTTTTATTCTTTTCATTATTCTACCAGGTAGGTGAATGACTGTCATAACATGCCACAATCAAACAGATACAGATACGTTTAGCTAGTACATTAGATCGGTTTGCCCGTGGCTCACACATCTCTCAGATTAGTGCTCCTATTAGAACCAGATACTTGACATCCGTAAAATATCGAACACAAATTTACAAATGTTTAGAAATGTAGAGCAAAATTCTATACTTTTTGCTGCCAGTGAAGAGCTTTCAGTTTAACTCATTTGTTTATTATTACATTACTGTAGTAAACGTTATCATATTTCTTCTTTTGTACTTTTAGATTCAATTATATTTTGGTTCATAAAAGAACCCAAGCAGTGCTTGGTAACCCCACTAGTTAGTCACACATTTAACTTTTTTATAACAAGATAGCTTTTATAATAGCTTCATGCCTACCCGTTTTTGACCGCATGATCTCCAGCATGTACTGGCTATCTTGCAGCTGCAGTAACTTTGTAAAAGCTCTCCCAAACAGCTCCTGCCGTAGCTCCCTTCTCAGCTGCTCAGACGTTTTGCACTCTGGCTGGAACTCCAACCATGGCACCAATTGGCTCGAGGCAATGAGGATTCCACTCAGCAAGACGTGCATCATGACACATTCCTGAAATGGACGCAGGCCATCTGGTTGATTACACATGCGTTTACATAATGGGCAATGCAAGTTTCCTTTTACATATATCTGTGTACTCCAGTGAAAAAAATACACGGGGGCTCGGGGCGATTTAGCCCCCGAAATGCCAAAAAGAGCCCCTGAAATGCCAAAAAGAGCCCCCGTAAATTTGCAGAGTTCAAGGCAAACCAAATTTTAGAGTGCTATTTTCATGCACGCGAGCTTGAAAAGTAGCCCCCGAAAAATAAATAATATTTTTTTCCCTGGTGTACTCTGCAAGTGACAAACACATAGCTTCATTAGTCACTGTTGTTTGAGGGCAGATGGATTCTCAGACCATTGTATTAACTTAATTTAAAGTAATATGCCTAGGAAGAGGAGGTTTTACTATTATTTACTCGGACACAGACTTATTACGTGCTCATTTATTGTCCCTACTTCAACTTTACATGCTACCACAATCCTTGCTTAAACTGCGAATTGCAAACACACGTGCTTATTATACCAACACATCAAGGAACGTGATAGGTTTACCTTGCCTAACATATCTTTAACATCTGATACGAAACTGATGTCCAGATTCATAGACTTGACTGTAGCAGTGAATAGACCTGGTATATCACGAGCAGCAATGTCTGTGGAGGACTTTATGAGTGCTTGTGCCAAATGCTGTAACCATTTCTTATCCAAAGCAAGCTCACTGGCATCATCCATATGCACTGCACAACCAATTTAACAAACAATAAACTCATTGCCATCACTCTTGCAATGAGGAAATAAATTATTTAAGTGAAAACATTAGTGCAATTTTAATCATACTAGCAGACAAGTAAGTGACAACTTAATTCATATGTGCATTTTGTATTGATCTAGTAAACCTTTGCGTTAAAAAAACATTCCATAGATGAATAGTAACATGTGCTGCATCAAGATAAACTCGTCAGTACTCTACATATGTACTCATACCTTGCTCAGTAACAAGATTTCCGGGGCTGGCACCTTCAGCGACTGACGGGTTTGCTCTGTCTGCAAACAATGTCATGCTGCGGCTATCCTGTGCCACCTTTGACGACACCTGATCCACATTACTCCTCCCATTTGAATTCTGCTGGATGCCTTCTTTATTTTCGAAACTTTCAGACGTAAACTTTCCATGTAGGGTAGCCTGGGTGGGCGACCTTTGATGTTCTCTTCCAGATAAATCTATGTGAGGCAGAACATGGTTAGGCACATTGGGCACAGCTGAGCTATGGGGAGCTCTACACTCCTCCCCTGCCATGCCTGGACCTGTGCCCTTGTGACCAGTCACCTCCATGCAGATTGCAGTAGGTGACACATCGTTGGCACTGGATGTTGCAGCCAAGTTACAAGCCATTCCATGGCTCTGAACAGATGTCCACCTCTCCCACTGACCGCGCACAAATTCCGGTTCGTCTCGTTCATCCTCAGAGGACGGCAGTCCCTGCCAGGTGTCACAGGGGTTGCTTGCCAAGTTCTCATTGAAAGCGTCATCTTCGTAGTACGAGTACCTTTGCCAAGCATCAGATGTATCTATATTCCTACCTGCATCAGGTATCACACTATAGTTTTGCTCTGTCTCTATCATCTCCTCTCCAGACGGATCCACCTCTTCTCTGAACTGAGTTATGTTTTCCCAGTCCTGATTGCCAGCTATTCCTATATGTATATTTGCAGTCTCGTCACCAACATGTGTTGTTACATTTGACCGTGCCACGATACTGCATGATGGAAAAGCTGATGACTCAACTTCCTCAGATGATGTTTTGCCGGCCAATTCTCGTTGTTGTTTCTGTAGTGGTATAACCCTAGGAGACTCTTTCACCTCCATGTCTATCTTTTGCGTTCTGCATACGGGAATGAATCCAGCGTAGTGCACTGGGTCAGTAGCAGATGATAGTGTCTCGCTATCCTTCGAGGAAAATTCGACTACCGACTCGCTGATTCGCTGAGTTGCAATCTCATCACTCTGTTGTTTCAGCCTCCCCTGAGATTTAATGATAGTCACGGTCGGTACCACATGCGGGCTGCTGACACTGCTCACAGGGGCACTGATTCTAGCATGAGACATCTGTCGAGATCTCGCTTGCTCCGGAATCGAATCCTGACAAATGATCTTCCGTGGCACTGGTTGGTTGTGCTCACGGGGCAGCGCGTCAGCACACCAGTGCAGTCTACCTACCACAGCTATCGTCGGCTGATGCGTGACAGATTCGTCGGCGTCCCTCTTTGAACCATGACCATCTGACTTTTTACAAGCCGCTTTCACCCGGTCTTGGGATCGTACTGTAATACACTTCTTACTGCTCGATGCTCCTGTGTCAGCCACAGTCAGAGTAGGACTCATCCGTGTTAAAGAAGATCTGTTCACCAGACGATGAAAATCGGGTCGTGGTTTTGCACAATCAGCTAGAAAAGCAAATAGAAAATATTAGTCTGCAGATTTTTTACGAAACAACTCTACAATTACAGCAGTTCATCGGCAATTGCTTGTTATTGTGACTGTCGTCTCGCTGTCAAACGCACCATGCTCACCGGGATCGCTTTTGACTACAATGTGGACGTTATCTGCTGGTGCCATCTGCTGGCCATCATAATCACTAAACTGCTCATCACTGGGGTGGGAATTCAAGTGCACCACCTGGTACTCTATAATTAAACAAAACACTCATTACATACAAGAGATGGTATAACTTAATTTGTTTAAGTTCAAGATATATAATTTTTCTTATATGTGATATATGTAAAGATTATATGACAGCACATTCCAAGCAAAGAAGAACAGTATAGCACACATTATGCAATGATGAACGCTAAAGCATAAGCTACAAGGCAGTGTGCCTGCCCATCTATCTGTGACGTACCGCCATTTACTCTATTTAACATGAACGTCTCCGGAGAGAGCGACAGTAGAGTCTTGTAGGATTGCTCGTACACATGCCGCTCAGCTTGCTGGGACGTTGGCCAGGGTTTCTTGCTTGCCAGCAGCACCACATCATCGACAGACAACCTAGCCGTGAATAGGGTCCCTACATCGCCAATGCAAAAATAGCTCAGGTCAGTGTGATTAAAATCTCAGTTTCAGCGTTCGAAATTCAGTGGCACGTACTAGTTACTGTTGAACCTAACAATGTTGTTGTGGTAAACAATGATTTTAACTGAGCATTGGAGGTCAAAGTTTACACTTCAGCGTGAGAAACTAGCGGTCGCCCAGTCGCCAGTGGCGATTAGAAAATCGACCGGGCAACTGCTTGCTCGTGCCAGCTGGTCCGGCGGGGCGACTAGATAATCGCCGCACAGGAAATAAAAAATTTACCAAACTGATTATTTTGTTATTCTCTACTAACCTTCTACATTATTCTAATGAAATGAATGGTAAATTTAATCAAATATAGACTAAAAATAGTCAAATTCCGAAGCCTAAAGTCCATGCGAAGTACACAAACCCGCAATGTTTTTTTGTGTTCGATTTTCTAGGTCATGCTGTTAAACCTCGGCTAATTCGATAATACTGGGCATCCCTGACCAATCAGCGATCGCGTAATAAAATATGATAATTTATAGGAATAATGGGCGGTCTTCAGAGACCGCTGATCTTTGAAATCGACTTGCGGACTTGTTCCGATTTACTACGCATCAGTGTATTAAAACGAGTAAAAAATATAATTTGCTGATGAAAAGAAACAGAACATATATCTTCACTATCAAGATACTGTCATATTATGTAACTGAAACAAATTGCGTATTAGTACATGAAGATGGCAGCACCATCTAACAATAAACATCACTATCACTAATATTATTATTAATTATAATGTTGTTGTTTAACTTCCCTATTAATATTATATATCGTATTCCATTTATTATTAAGAATACCTTAGAATGCACATCACCAAATTGCACCATCCCCACCCCCTATAAAAACGTCCCCACATCCGAGTCATTCACTTTGCTACGACAGAAATCATGGACCAGTGCCTACTGACCAGGACCAGTGCCTCCAATTATCAGTTTTTCACCCTGCACTTACTGCGTTATTAAATCTGGATACCGATTGGGAAGGTGTAACTAGAATAGAAGTAACTCCTACTCTCTTACAGCAGTAAAATCAATGTGTACTCAAGTGTGATTCTTTCTATTACATGACACATTTGTTCAGCAATGATCAGTGCTTCAACAAGTACAGTTGTTTAGCAAATAGATCAGGTTGACAGTGTACCATGTTACATGTACAATAATATGCTGGTTCAGTCAGTAAATGCCGTGCACCAATTGCATTATGAGAACTGCAGCAAGTGACCTTCTTATTTATCATGGTGCCTCAGAAATTGGGTGATTACCACCAACTATTTCTGTTCTATATGGTTTGCTTATGTTCCCTTTCCATAAATTCCATGCTTATAACCATGCAGCCCTCGACACTAACGGTTGTCCGATTGCCCGGGGCAAGTGAAAGTCTACGTCGGACAAGTTATTCTCTTGGCTAGTTGCCCGATCGGACAAGTGAAAAATTCTAGTTGTTTAATATTCCTAATATCATTTGAGCCAGGCCGCTATATCGCACGATATCCTCGCGTTCTATTATCGTTCTTATCAAAGGTCGCCGAAAAAAGCAGCGCATACACCCCTGTCACTCACTTTTACAGATTTACTAACAGCGCGCCGCGCGGCAGGCGTGGCAGCGCGGCAGCGCGTGCAGCCTGGCTGCGTACACGTTCCTAGCTGTGGCGGCATTGATTGATGTACGGGGGGGGGGCGAATGCACTGATTGTCTGTGGGGGGGAAGGCGAAAACTCTTTCCTGGAATTGTGGAAAGAAACTACAATCGGGAATGACACCCAATGAGCGTGCCGCCGCGCACAGGTGTCAGATTCCTGCATTTCATCGCGAATCTCATTTCGGTGAAAATGTCTAAGCAGACGAGTTAGCCAAGTTTTTCAAGTTCCTTAAGCGGAAAAACGACTGATGCTGCGCAAGCAAGAAAGAGTATAGAGAAAAAGAGGAAGCGAGGCATGGGTGCCAAGCTGGGCAAATACATTTCCGGTCTGCGTGACACGAAAAATGGTAATAAATTAAACTTACTTTTGATATTTGATGAAATGCATATCATTCGATTGGGAAGGGCAGTAGGAGAGGGGATAATTGCTGCTATCTTTATTTAATGTTGACTGTCGCCTTGAAAAATAAATATGTAGATATTTTTGCACCCCATTTCTTTTAATCATTTGTAATAAAAATGCCAAACAAATTAAAAATGAGAAGAATTTTGAAACTTAACTCCGCCTACTTAAAATCCCTTTTATTTATCAATTAAGTTCGGTTGGAATAAGTTTTTATTTATTTAATGTTATCAACTCATATTTTACTTAAATTTAAATGAAAAAATTTAGTGGGTTTTATTTTTAATACTGTCTTGTTGGTCTACCCAACTACGGTTCTCATTTGTGGCACTTGTGAAAAGTGGAAGATAAAGCAGGGCAACAGCGTTTGTAGAGGGTGCAAGAGCTATAGGTTTGACTCCATCCAGGCACACTTCTTCAAACAGCAGGCACTTATGTGTAGAGAGGCAGAGATAGTGGCAGAAAGACGAGGCAGCTGACTACAGGCAGACCTGGTCGCGATGGATGCTATCCTCAACAACAAGCTATGGATGAAGAGTTAGAAATCATGAAAAGAATGTTGAATACAGCATATTTTGTCATGCATTATGAAATGCATGGACAATCATATCCTCAACCCCTTTATCTAGACCTCCAAATCAAGAATGGATCTAATCTAAATCGCTTGACATCATATGCATACTGATAAAGCATGTGCCAGGTTATTTTTTCCATAATAATAATTCATAACAAATAGTGTGTATCTCATACTTTGCTACCTCATTTTCAATGTACCTCGATCCCTTGCGAGATAACTTACTATAAATAATAATAACCAAGGGCTATATCTTGTAAAACAAAAAAAAAATTGATTTTCTTCTTTTCTTTTCGATACGTCAAGTCAAATAATTGTTACAGACTTGACACAATTTGTAATCATTTTCTTTAAACAGATTTGGGACACACATTGCTGAAGCAATTCGAGAGCCCATTCGAGTGCCCTCCGTGATGCCAAGAGTCTAGCTGCTGATGTTTGATGGGGCTACTGGTAGCAGTATTTCTGAAGTAGAAATAATCTACTGTAGGCTTGTTAAAGATGGAATTCCAACTGACTATTTTATTGGTTTAGAAGACTTGGAGCATGCCCATAGCCAGGGTGTTTACGATGCTATTAATTTAGCCATGACCAAGTTTGGTTGTCCTGACTGGTTAGATAAAGTCATTGGTGTAGGGTGTGATGGGGCAGCAGTAAATATTGGTAATAAGAATAGTGTGAAAACAAGATTACTTCAGGAGTGTCCACATCTTGTTGTTACGCATTGTGTAGCGCACCGGCTCGAACTCGGTGTATTAAATGCTATTAAAGAGAATGAAATGCTAACGACTGTTAAGGATATGTTGCTGAAAGTGCACAAGCACTACCATTATTCCCCCAAAGCATTGAGAGAGCTGAGGGCCATTGCAAATGCCATGGATGAGCGTTGCATTAAGCCCAAACGCCTGCAAGGTACAAGGTGGCTGCCGCATATTATGAAGGCATCAAAAGCACTAATGGATGGCTACGTTCCTGTGAGGGCTCACTTCGAGCATGTGTCGCAAGCAGGTCCAAACCAAGCCACGGCAGAAGTCAAGGGGAGAGCTACCTACTTGGCCAACAAGCTCAAAGACTACAGGGTACTACGGTTTATGGTATTTCTGGAAGATCTGCTGGAAATTGTCAGTGCCCTCAGCCTGAAATTCCAGTCCAGTTGTCTCACTTCCGTCGACTACCTTGATGCTCTGGAAACTGCCAACCTCATGCTGGTTCAGCTCCGCCAACAGCCAGGTGACCACTACAATGCCTTCACTGCAAATATTGTGCAGTCTGGTGATGGGGACTGGGAGTACAAAGGCCACAAGCTGCTTCACTACCAGCCACATGCCTACAACTTCGACAACACCATCGATGCAGTCATGGAGAGGATGAATGGTAGGTTACAGAATCAAGACCCTATCCTCAGCCAAGCTCGAGTATTTGATTGTAAAGACTGGCCACGTGACAGACAGGAGCTTGCCGTGTATGGTA
Source organism: Priapulus caudatus (assembly GCF_000485595.1). Lineage (NCBI taxonomy): Eukaryota > Metazoa > Priapulida > Priapulimorpha > Priapulimorphida > Priapulidae > Priapulus > Priapulus caudatus. The sequence continues at coordinate 186,010 of NW_014577344.1, forward strand.
ATGAACAAGTGGCAGCACTGACCAGGCACTTTTCCACTGTGCTCACTAAGCGTCAGTGCGATATTGCTGCAATAGCAAACGAATGGACACAGGTGAAAGCTCACTTGGGAAGAAGGATGGCTAACAATCCCAGAGTTCTGCCATCCATCTCAGTGATCTTCCCATTGGGTGAAATGTGCAGCAATCTGCTCCATCTCGTGGAAATTATACTCACTATTCCTGTCTCGACAGCTGTGTGTGAAAGGGGGTTTTCCGCTGTGAAGAGAATTAAGTCCGATTGGAGAGCCAGCCTCACAACCGAAACGATGACGCGTCTGTTAGGGGTGTCCATGGAAGGCCCTACTTTGGATGCCTATGACGCTGGAAAAGCTATGGATCTTTGGTGGACCAGGGCTCAGCGGTCAAGACGCCCCCAGTTCCATGACGCTGATGATGATGATGATGATGATGATAATGATCTCTGGTGATGTTAGCTGCCAAGTTTGCTACACGTAATACAGCTTGTTGCATTCCTACATATCACGTCTGTTTAGTTAACCTGAATTTACCTGACTCACCCATCACCTATATTGATGTGATGAAATAAACCATATTTCTGTGTAGTATTACTCACTTTGTTTGCCTTCTTATTTGATGATACAACAAAATAAACGTCGTGTAAATTTCATTATGAATTTCCACGTATATACTGTAATACGATATGCACTGACCCAAAAATGGACCTTGCAAGTATGCAAAAAATGCAAGTAAATTTCGGACAAGTAAAATCAAAATTCGGACAAGTAAAAATTGCTTCTTGTTGCCCGACAGGACAACCAGATATGAAAATAAGTGTCGAGGGCTGCCATGTATATAAACATTTACTCCCTATCCCATATGAAGTGTTGATAAAACGAATGTTGCCTTGGTGACTCTACCTTGTAAATCTTTGCCTTGGTAGCCATTCAATTTGCCTTACCTTAGAGAAAAACATTAGTTTGACCCCTGCTACATGCAAATTGCACACACCTGTTACATGATTATTAGACATGATCTTCACATTTATAGATGTGGCAATGTCACTGCCAGCACGATCTATAGCATGGCGTGGAGAGCATGGAAGCTTGTCCTCTCTCTGCAGAGCTGCTGCCATCTGAAGTATTGGTGACTGATCATTCAGATCCTTGTCTATTATGAAATATACTGCAAATAAATGTATACTATCTTGTAGGAAATGTATTTGTTCTACCACAGACATATAGTTAAACCTCAACCTACATGTAACATGATTACTTGTTATATTAACAAGTGCCGCAGAGCGACAGGGCTCATCTGGTGTCTGGTGTTCTGCTGATAAATTCATTTGTGCATAGCAAGACGTCCTATACATACGTTCATTTCTAACCCAAAAAAACAACACTTCAAACTAGTGTAATAAAATTCCGATAGATGGCGGGCCGCTATCAAAGGCATCGTTGCATCGGTCAGCAAAAGCATTGCAGCAATGGCAGCTGTCAGTGTGACGACGGATTGCAAAAAGCAAGAGCGAATAATTACCATATTATTATTATACATAACGTGCGTTCTATGGTTTCAGGTAATAAGGTATATTAAACCCCTTGCGAGGCACATCTGGCTCGTTAAAAATAGCTCAATGGTTGATACAACCAGAGGCAGAGCAGCTCGTGCAAGATTACAATTTACAGCAATACGATAGCAAATATCTCTAAACTAATTTCAGTACAAGATAGGCCAGTGATTAGTGGACCGAATAAGCTCAAGAACGTACACACTTGCGTCTATATTGGTGCCAAAATTTGATGAGAAAATTAAGTCTGGGAAATCCGCAGCCTCACTCTTGGGTAATTATTTGAGTGCTAG
>NW_014577344.1:188381-225441 GCF_000485595.1 Priapulus caudatus
TCCAATTTTGACACAGTGATGGCTTTTCCTACCATGATGCTATACACCAACTATCACAAGCCTAGGTCGAGCCGTTTAGATTTGTGCCGCAATTCTGCATTTCCTCCATATACCTTAAGTTAAGGAGTGAATGTTCCCTCTTCTTTTACACCTCTTGACCTTTGACCTTTGACCCCCAGCTTCGACATCCCAACTCGTTTTGACAATTCCCCCCGATGTGCCGAATATCGTGACTGTACGTCAAGCGGTTAAGATTTGTGCCCAACTGTTGACGCACAGACGCACGGACGGCCGGACGGACAATCATGCGATTCTACAAGCTGCATCTGATTACGTCAGATGAGCTAAAAATACACTCTAATTTTAATATAAATGAATTGAAAAACGTGCTTAAAATATACCTTTGTCTTGCACAGCAACTTTAATCCTTGTGTTTACATCTTTTTCGAGAGATGCCATCAATATTTTTTCTGCCAGTTGATATGCTCTAGTTTCTGCATCAATAGCAGAGATGAAGGGTTCTGATCTTGCTACCAACAGGTCATTAAACATCAACCTTGTAGATATGGTCATAGGATGCAATGGAATGGTTTTGGCATCTTGAAATACATTTATTTTGATGTTGGCTTTCTGAAATCAAAGAACACAAATGGTTTGAAATTGAGCCGATCTCATTCGCCCCTGGCAAATGATTTTTTTATTTCTGGCCATAGGAAGTGAATGACAGAGGATTTGTCTAACCTTATGCACTTCTTGGCTATACTATGCCAAAACAATCCAATAAACCAGCAGAATTTATTTGTAAAAATTACAATGCCGCACTTTAAATTGAAATTGCAAGATACAACATGTATTTTTTCAAAAGTGATATTCTTCCGTATTACTGTGAAAAATATTTTAACGAGACGCATGAAAAATAAATAACTGACGTGTTTCTGTGCTACAAAGTAAGTTTCTGAAATGCCTCTTTTAGCCACCAGAGGATTGCGTGCAACATGAGCTACTAACTTGGTAAATACAGCAATATAATACTAACCTTAGCAGCACTGTAAAAAGATGACCGCAATGAGTTCAGATTCCTCTCTCGCACAGCTGAGCTCGAACCTTCTGCAAACCTCTTCGCCCGTCTGTAAATGACGGCTACTTTGCAGAGCATCTGCTTTTGCTGCTGCTGGACAACGTCTTCTACAAGCTTCATGCCTGGTGCCATTGCAATAGTTTGTTTCCTCGTTCCTTCATGATTGCCACCAGTCGGTCTGACCTGGGATCCTTTAATTGATATGGTTGTCATTGACTGAGGTGACCGTTGATGCTCCATTTAGATGATTGTATTCGCAACCTAAATAAACCCAGAGAGATTACATAAGTGTACATTCACAGTTCAATATTTTGACACAAACACTCAATAGGTACTAGTAGATAATAGTACATAGTAGATCACTGTGTGGGATGGATGTCCGGACGCGTAGCCACGGCCTATTGAATATGTAGCCGGGGGTAACCACCGCTACGATGAGGAAGAACGCAACTCTTTCTTGGAATTGTAAAAAAAAGCTGCAAAAGGGTTGTAACCTGCTTTGCCATTCAATTACATAATTTAACCCATGCATCAGGTGCTGATTTGTACAGACGCGCGTCTATTATACTTCGCAATAATTAATTGGTAGGCTATCATGTATGTGTAACAATATTGTCGACGTGCACGCCAAGCGCTAGTCCGAGATACCTCTGACCAATGCCCACACCGACGATTTTGGTGGATTTGGTGTGGGTTAGGTCAGAGCAACTTGCCTATACAAAACGTGGAATTTCTCCGATCCCGCCGAGGATCGCTGTTTCATCGCTCCAAACTCACAATTGGGGCTATCAATCAAGATCTGACGCACATATATCAAAAACTGGATCACTTATATGCTTGCTCGCGTTGGTAAGTACACTTGTACTCTTTTACCTTAGTCGTATTTCGATTTGAAAATTTGTTGCTAACAATTTCCCTCCGACATGCATCGGCCATCCATCATGCATCCAACTGCATTGTGGGAAACCACGCTACCAAATCACTAATACGCTACTCTGTTGTTTCCCACAATGCAGTTGGATGCACGATGGATGGCCGATGCATGTCGGAGGGAAATTGTTAGCAACAAATTTTCAAATCGAAATACGACTAAGGTAAAACTAAAAGAGTACAAGTGTACTTACCAACGCGAGCAAGCATATAAGTTAGGCAGTGGCTACGGGTACGGTAGCCGTATCTTAATGTCTCGAGGCTACGGGTACGGGAGTCCATTCGCTTTCATACTTAACGAGACAAAGATGGCGGCGGTGGCGCCAGATTTCGAAATAACGCCTTGGGAAATAAATTCACGATTTGAGAGTTTAGATGAGCTAGAACCCTAACCCTAAACCTAACCATAACCCTAAACCTAACCCTAACGCCAAAAAGGGGCTTCAACGACCGACGGCTACCGTACCTCCAGCCACTGCGTATAGGTGCGGGCGGACATACGGGAACTTTCCCACATCCGGGACTTTCTTAACCTAGCAACCAGCTGTGCCGGTGAAAACAACAGCCGGTCTCCGTGAGCTTACACACGCAATACCCCATTTTCAAACCAAAAGCATCTTAATTTCCTTTCATATATGCCGAAAACTTGTGTAGTAGTAGGTTGTCACAATCATATATATTGCACAGATAATAAAAGATGTTTTTTTGAGCTGCCAAAATGACATAAGAGTCCAGAGAGGCGTGATAAGTCATAAGTGGCTGACTGCCACTTAAATGTAAATGAGAAAATGTAAATGGTACGCACTGGAGTCCGTCAAAATTCTTCACTATTTGTTCTGATCATTTCGTGACAGGTCAGGGTTCTCCCTACGTTGCGCAAACTGGGCGCGCGCGCCCCGTTTGGGAAAACTCCCCCCTGTTTGAATCGTTGCGCCCCGTTTGAATTACCTCCGCCCCGTTTAAATTCCACCACAATAAAAGTTTGCCAGCGCGGGAATCGACCGTCAAGAATTGCCGTTCGACCTGGACACCCGACGCGTGTATTTTTACCGTACAACGCATGCACTGCAGACAGTACACAAGTTAACCTGACAATGCACAGTTAACCTGTAACTAACTGTACCCCGACTCGGCTATCTTATATATACAAGAACCCCAAATACCGTCTATGGTGTGGTGGCGATTTTACGCATTAATTAGTCGTACGATAAAAAAACACGCCCCCGGACCCCCCTGGTTCCCCCCCCTCCCCTCCCCTCCCCCCTGTTTGAATTTCATCCTGGGGAGAACCCTGCAGGTAACTACTATTTTATAACTGCGTGTGTGTGTGCGTGCGTCTGTGCGTGTGAGTAGTGTGTCACTGTGTGTGCGTGCGTCTGTGTGTGTGCGTGCGTGCGTGTTTGTGTGTGCTTGTGTGTGCGTGTGTGTGCGTATGCGTGTGCGTGTGACACTGTGTGTGCGTGTGCGTGTTTGTGTGTCACCGTGTGTGCGTGTGCGTGTGCGTGTGCGTGTCACTGTGTGTACATGTGCGTGCGCGTTTGCATATGAGTGCGTGCAGCGTGTGCGTGTGCGTGCATGTGCGTGTGCGTCCGAGTGTGTCACTGAGTGTGCGTGTGCGCGTGCGTGTTTGTGTGTGCGCGTGTGTGCGTGTGCGTATGCGTGCGAGTGTGACACTGTGTGTGCGTGTGCGAGTGCGTGTGCGTGCGTCCGAGTGTGTCACTGCGTGCGCGTGCGCATGTGCTTGTGCGTGTGCGTGTGTCCTTGTGTGTGCGTGTGCGCATGCGTGTGCGTGCGAGTGTTTCACTGTGTGTGCGAGCGCGTGTGCGTGTGCGTGTGAGTGTTAGTGTGTCACTGTGTGTGCGTGTGCTTGTGTGAGCGCGTGCGTGTTTGTGTATGCGTGTGCGTGTGCATGTGCGTGTGAGTGGGTCACTGTGTGTGCGTGTGTGTTCGTGTGCGTGTGCGTGCGAGTGTGTCACTGTGTGCGTGTGCGTCTGCGTGTGCGTGTGAGTGTGTCACTGTGTGTGCGTGTGAGTGTGTCACTGTGTGTGCGTGTGCGTGTGTGTGCGTGTGTATGCGTGCGCATGTGTAATCTTGGACTTTGTTTTTGTTTCACGAGACCTGGGGTAATTTTATTCAACTAATGCAAAGCAAACAAATAAGAATAGCTTAAAATATTTTATGTTTGCAGTGCATCTATATGTATCTTACATAATGTCATAATTATAGCTACAGAAAGGCTACCTATAATATACTCGTAAGGCATATTAGAAGAAATTTAATGAAAAAAACTTATTAAAACTTCCAAACCAAGTGACGGATAATTTGTATCGTTATGCAGTAATCTATGGGCGCCAGTGACGCGATCGTGTTGTTTTCACCGGCGTTCTGCTAGTGGTCACGTGACTACTGATCTGTGACGTAGCACCGCCCGCACCTATAACTTATAAGTTATCCAGTTTTCGATATATATGCGTCAAATCTTGATTGATAGCCCCAATTGTGAGTTTGGAGCGATGAAACAGCGATCCTCGGCGGGATCGGAGAAATTCCACGTTTTGCATAGACAAGTTGGTCTGACCTAACCCACACTAAATCCACCAAAATCGTCGGTGTGGGCATTGGTCAGAGGAATCTCGGACTAGCCAAGCGTGCGCAGGGGGGTTGATTCGCGCGAAGCGTGGAATCTGTACTTGTAGCATTAATTAAAACGGGAGACGTAATAAACAGTGCTCTCCTCACTCTCAATGGTTATCAATCAAACATATCAATCATAAATACCTGTAATATTTAATTGTATATTATTCCTTACAGTTATTTGAGTTTGAGCATTTCGCTTGCGAGATTACTACTAAGATGGCGATTATTTTAGCGCCACCTGTTGACTAAATATCAGACCACAAATTATCTCATAATATTGACACTGTCTGTAGTGACACCTTAGAAATAATATAGATAATCTATATTATTTCTATGAGTGACACTAACCTCATAAAAAGTAGTCTTCAAAAGTCCAAGGGACTATAACGAAACTCGTGCATGTTTGCATGTATTATTTTTAAGAATATATATTGTCATCCAACAGAAAAAAGCACCAAGTGTGCTTACCTTCATGAATTAGAATGTGTAGGTAGGGTGTATGCATTTATAAGCTGTAGGCCTAATGTGAAGTTTAACGTCACTAATTTTGTCGCAAAACAACACTTAATTGATAATAATTCTTGATTATAGAAATGTTCATTCAGCAATCCTATTGCATCATTTTCAGTAGAGCAATATTTATTACCTTGATGTGATCGATTCGTTGATTTCCTCAATGTGATAGAATTGTTCAATTTCTCGGTGTGGATCGATTCGCCGATCTTTTCAATGTTGATCGATGCGTTGAATTTCTGGACGTGCGCAGGACTCTATGTCAGCGACCATTGGTCGCTGCATGTCGCTTGGTAGTTGATCAGAACTCGAACAGAACCCTCTCGTTGCCATCGACGATTCACATCATCTGGATTCAGAAGAGATCTCCCCTTCTATCCTCTTCTATGAGCTTCTATCCCCGTTCTATTCCTCTGTCGAGTTTTCTCGTGGGGTGTGTGGGTGGGGGTGGGGGAGGGAGAGATAGCGACTTCTATTGTTCATGGTCATGGCGCTCAGGTAATTATATCAGGGGTGTCATAATATCAGGAGTAGATAATAGAAGATTCTATATTCTTCTATTATCTACTCCTGATAATATCAAGAGCGTATTAAGAAGGCTCTTAATATAAATATAAGTATACGTAATTATATTATTATTATATATTACGTATATAACTTATAATTATATATTACGTATTACATAAGTATAATTAGTATATATACTCTAATTAATTAGTATTAAGAAAGCTTCTTAATACGCTCTTGATAATATATATCATAATATCATGAAGTGTATAAATATCATTATATAAGTGTTATAGGCCAATTATATATATATATATATATATATATATATATATATATATATATATATATATATATATATATATATATATATATATATATATATATTATACAGGGGCCGCGGAACGATGTTTGAAGTCGGGGTGCTAAATTTGTTACGATCCAGTAGAGCGATTTTGTGATAGCGCCGGTGCTAGTGGTGGGTACGAGAGGGGGTTGTCTCCTCCCGCGCGAAGCGCGGAAGCTCTATAGCACTAATTAAAACGGGGGACGTAATAATTAGTGCCGAAATGCCGGTACAGCGATGTTTAAATGTTTTCACGAATTACACTTCCATGTGGTTTTATTTATTTCGGGGCACTGGCGGATCCGGGATTTCAATGATGGGATGAGAAACAGGCGGGGGGGTATACTATTAGTTCTCCCCAATGAAATTTTGAAAATGTAGATCACAGGAGATGGTATTTGAGGCACTTTTGAGCCTTATTCTGATTTACAGCACAGCCTTCATTCTGACTACGACAATTCTCTTTTTAGTAGAGTAATTCTCTTCATGATCAATAAGATGTGTAATCACTAAATATCACTATAACGAACCATACATTTTTAGTTTAAACTCTTTCTTGGAATTGTGAAAAAAGCTGCAAAAGGGCTGAAACCTGCTTTATCACTCAATTACATAATTTAACCCATGCATCAGGTTCCGTTTTGTACAGCCGCGCGACTATTATACTTAGCAATAATTAATTGGTATAATATACCAACACAATCATATTATGTGTAAAATATTGTTAGACCAGCAGAGGGAGGTGGGGGTGGCCAGCCACCCAATCCACCACCCCTCTTAATCCGCCACTGCGGGGGTATATAGTTTTGAATAGTGTTTGTACATAGTGAACTTTGCACATATGACATCAAAAGAGGAAGATGTGTATAAACGACCCATGTTCTTAACTTTCTTCATAAATCAAAATTCATCAGAATACTGAATAACACTTTAGCCCCATAGCTGACGACACCATTATACAGGGCGGTATGGGGAGTCTGGGTTTTCAACAATGTATTCAGTACGTGGGTATATGGCCGTCATTTACGGTTATATTTTGGAATTGTGATTTTAGAACTGCATTTTCTCGTATTAAAAAAAATAAAAGATTGTTATATTATTCGAATAGCTTCAAGTTTTAACATTTATGTGGCAACATCTTGAGAATAAATCGTAATTATAAATAAATCGTTAAATCATCAAGTTGACGCACACCTTCTTCAAGTCCGATTTTTAGATTAAACGGTTTGTTTCACTTCAAAACAGAACGCCTGACAGAGCGTGAAAATATTCACTTGGTTAATGGAGAGTGAACTATTTTCTTTCTTTTTTTATTCAATAATTTTGTTGACTACCGTCCGCTCGATCGACCAGTTAACAGAACAATCCAGTCACGATCCTAAAAAACCCTTTCTTTCTTTTCTCTTTCCTCACTATCTCCCTCATTTAATTTTATGTGGCGTCAAAAAAGTGGGGGTGCCTGAGCCCCCTTAGCCCCCCGTTCCGCGGGCCCTGATCTCTCTCTCTCTCTCTCTCCCCAGCTAACACAAAAACGTTATTATAACGTTTTTATAACGTTATGCAAAAGTTGTTATAACGATTTTTGTAACGTTTATATAACGTAAATATGTAGGGTTTTTATAACGTTTATATAACGTTTGTAAAAACGTTTTTATGTAACGTTAACATAACGTTATTGTATGGGCAACGTTGAAATATACGTATTTAACACTCTCACTTCACGCACTAACGTTTGATGTATGATCACGGGCTGTTTTCTACTGAACAGCGTAATTGTATATGTGCGCGTTGGCGTGCGTGGGCAAAATTTAAAAATTATATACTAGATATATATATATATATAATATTATATTAATGGAAAACAATAGCCATTCACTCCAACACACTCCCCACGCCCCGGTTGTACGCGAGTTTTTCTGAGCATATCTACACGTAGGAATTGGTTTACGACATATAGAAACTGCTTAACTACAGTCAGCAATCACACCGCCCAAATTTTCTAAAAGCTAAAATACCGTCACTTCAGTAAAATTTATAACTTACAATAAAAACGACATATTTACACACTATATACCTCATATTATATATATAGATATATTAATATATAGTATATATATATTATATTGTGTTGTATATCAGTTATATATGCTATATATATATATATTTCAATATCAACATCTAACAACATCAAAGTTGTAAATTTATAATGAAATTAGATTCGGTTATTTTAATCTTGCCTTATTGCACACATTAATACAATACAGTGTTAATTGCTGAATACAAACATCCAGATAGAACATTATTATATATACTATACACATATACATATGAAAATCACGAACCTTTCTATATAATTATTTCGAAGATAATATAAGCGATAATTACAATCAAGAGGCTAATAATACCTATTATAACTAGGAAGCTGAGCTATAATCAAGGTATTATTAGTCCTCGTTACTTATACATAGTGATAATTTATCCGAATACGCTTCTAGGTAAACATTGATTATATACATAGAGTTATATAGATAGTTAAATTAGCATAGATAGATAGTATTAACACAAACACATCATTGTATCAATCTCTCTCTGTGGGTGATTGTATATATATACATAAACTTCTTGGGCTTTTGATTTATTCTCTCCTCCGCATTATGCCTCCTTACTATTTCTCTATGTAGTATCTCTCTCTCTCTCTGTGCTGTTGCTGTGTCTCTCTCTCGCCCACCTCTCCACATCTCCTCAGCACTGAGTGTTCCGGTATGGAGATGCCTTTTTGGTTATCCCATGTCACTGCACTCTCTCTCTTCTCCGAAAACAAAACGCTGCCACAAACTGTTACGTACGCACTCTATATCATATCATAATATTATTCTCTCTCTCTTATTATTCATCTATATCCTACTATAGTAATATCATTCGTTATCATAGTCATAATAGCATTTATGCATACTAAATTATTCTGCGTGACTGTGCAAAAATATAGAACTATACAGGACAGTTTAGTTACATGCTATATGGCCAGTATCAGGTTCATTTAATTACCTTCAACTCTGTCACTAAGTCCCTCCTGCCCCTCTCTCTCGCCCTTTTCTTCCCCGCCGTCTCCTCCTCCCCGCTCCCCTCCGTCCCCCTCTGCCTCCTCCTCCTCCTCCCCCTCCTCCCCCTCCGCTTTCTTGCCCCCCTGTACATCACTATACATACCTCCACTCCATGCCTTTCTGGATTCAAATCAGGTCAGACTCTCAGCTTGCGAGCCGGCTCCCCATCCACACTCTCCATGCAAGTTTCCGATCGCGGAAAGCGACTCCAGTCGTGCTTCAAACGAGAACAGCGCCAGCAGTATGAATAATAATCATGTAGGCACACTCGAATCTGCTGGTTACATGCTCCGCTCTCGCTCGCCACCACGCCACGCCACGCACACACACACACCACCACACACACACACACTACCCACGCTCGCTCACCGTCTCCGCCCCACGCGCTCGCGCGTACTGCATATACAGAGCTAGCCTCTAAGAACCGTATACTTTCCCGCTAGTCGCCACGTTGTGAAGGAGCAAAGGGCTTTATTCTAAGCATACTATGTCCTTATACAACCAACTGACAAAGGCACGCCTGTCGGGACGTGGCCACACTTTACTTTAGCCATTTTAAAAATTCCACTGAACACTCACACCCTCCACCACTCACTCTTATAACACCATACGCTAACCAGCAGAAATCGGTATAATAACTATTATGAGCCCAGCCTCACACACTCATATATTTTACCTCTGCGCCGCCCTCACTTGGTTGCCTCGACACCCCGTTTCCGCAATTCAAACACTTTCTGCACCGGTACTATCCCACTCCTTACGCGCTACGTTTATCAGTTACGAGCTCCTATGCGTAACTGCTCCTGTAGCGAAGTATAATTGCGCCACACCTTTACATACCTCCTCCTCTCCACCTCAAGCTTCAAGTTTATGAGCACATGTGCAGGTCGTGAGCACATCCCACGATTACACATATATACACATAATGATTTAACATGAGGGTCAGAATTAAATATGTTAACATCAATTGCTTTCTCTGAGGAGTTATTTTGGTGCGGATTAGGATGAAATTTACTCACACTCGCCCGCACACTCACTAATTGATGCACAATAAGGTATACATATATTATCAAGTTTAATTTATGGACCCAGCACATTGTGAGCGTCGAATGGAGCACATCTCCAATGGCTGATGTACCCACGCCTCACTCTGCACTCCAAATGATTAACACTCGCAGCTCAGAAATAAATAGTGTGTAGCTCCATATGTTTCTTGAAGGAGTTATTTTGTGCGGATTCACAAGATATCGGAAATTTCTGACCATGACGCGGAACTATATATTGAGAAATATACATCATTTCACTCCAAGTGGTAATTTCACTCACCGGTTCCCGACCCCGTGTGACTGGGAGCACATCTCGCAAATGCGATGTTAACACATATACTGACCACCAAATATTTATTACATGTGTCAGAAATAAATTACCTGTATACATCAATGCTGCTCGAGGAGTTATTTGGATGCGATGTCACAGGAATGCATGAAAGTTATAACACATGTACGCGAACTTACACTTCGAGAATGAATATAAATATAGTCACAATGTAGTTAATTTATGGAGCACATGTTGAGAGTCGGATGCGGCACGCACATCCACGATGTACACATCTTATACTGACCACATGATATCACTCACACACTGATCAGCACTAACACATGTAACATGGACACTGCTTTCTCTGAGGCACGTTATCTTGCGCCACTTACAGATGAATTTATCACACATGACGCCAACTTATAATCTCACACAAACTCCACTCACACTCTCTCCTCATCACGTGTTAATCTTATGGAGCCTACCTGTCTCACCCGATGGACCGACATCTCCAGCGATGATCACCCCTACCACACCTATACTGACATCACCACTGTACTTAACATGAGTCAGAAATAATATATTAACATCCACTCTCTCTCTGAAGAGTTATTTTGGTTTTGCGATACAGATCACCTTCCCCCTCTACACCCATCGCACGCCAATATAATTCGAGAAAATCTATACACTATATTACATAAGTGTAATTTATGAGCACATGTCAGGTTCGCTGGACACATCTCAAGCGATGTACATACATAGACTGACCACCCTTCACTGCCCTCACATGCTCACGAAATACACTCACTCTCACACATCAATGCTCTCTCTCGCCCGCAGTTATTTTGGTGCGCCTGCCGATTAGCAGCATGAACCACTCTCACTACAACATGACGGCACTCACTCAAGGTGAGAAACTCTATACATATATTATCAAGTGTAATCTATGGAGCCACGCATGTCGAGCGTCGATGGGCGCACATCTCCAAGGCGATGTACACAGTCCCCCCTCCCTCACTTAATGGTGTGAGTATGCACGTCAGAAATAAATATGTCAGATCGAGATGCTTTCGCTGACGGTAGTTTAGTTTGGTTACGATTACAGATGCATGTATCACAGCGACGCGCAACTATCCATCGCCACAAAATATACACGTTAGTATTATCAAAGTGTAATTTATGGAGCACATGTTGAGTCGACTGCGAGCACAATCTCCAAGGCGATGTACACATATCACTGACAGAAAATGTTAAATTGAGTCACCGACAAATAACACTCATGAACATCAATGCTTTCTCTGAGGAGTTATTCTCTCGCTCGCGCACTCACACACTCAATATTTCATCTCACGCAACGTAAGCACTGTAGGAATAGATATACTACGTCTCACTCACACTCCGCTACTCACTCGCAGGTCACATCGTGAGGCTCCGATCGCGAGACATCTCCAAGGCGAGTAACACGAGTTACTAACAACATATGATTAACATGATCAGAAATTAATATCCATAAATCACTCTATCGCTCTTCCTCCGAGGAGTTATTTTTTGGTGCGATTTACCAGAATGATAAATTTATAACATGACTCTAATATAATTTGAGAAAACTATAATACCTATTATCAAGGTAAGTTATGGCAGCACATTGAGTGTCGATGGAGCACATCCCACACGCTCACCTCGTAACATATTACTCCACACATAATGATGTAACATGTTCAGCACACTCAACACTCCTTGTAACATCCAATGCTTTTACTTGAGGATTTATTTTGGTGCGATTTTAAGATGAAATTTATTACACATGATCACCTTGTATAATACCGAGGAAAATTATACATATATTATCTAGTGTAATTTTATGGGCACATGTTCTGAGGTCTATGGCCAGAATGGTCCACGGGCGGAGTTGTACACACCCTGCTATAGGACACAAAATGATTTATACATGAGTTCATAAATAAATAGTATAACAATCAATGCTTTCTCTGAGGAGTTATTTTGGTGCGATTACAGATGAAATTTATACACATGACGCCAATATAATTGAGAAAATATACATATATTATCAAGTGTAATCTATGGAGCACATGAAAGCCATGATACCTTGAACGAGCTTATAGACGGGAGCAGAAACAATGAAGAACTTTGTCAATAGTATAAATAGCCAACTACTAACTTTAGCTATTACTGTCAATACTAGAACGGCTGCAATAGTGCAACTTCAGACTACAATAGATACGATGCTCTTAACCCTTCAAGATGTTACAAGCATTGTAGCTGATTTAGAACACTCACTAACTAGTTGTCTCACAGGTAATCTACCTATATCTCTGGTGCCACCTTCGCATTTACAATTTTTTTTACATGGCATTAAACAGGTAATTACAAACTAACTTGCGATGCCTAAACCAGTAGACGACACTATTCTTTACTACTATAGTTTGCTGCAAACAATAGTTATACCAGTTCAAAATTCCTTTCACGTACTAACATTTCTACCTCTTAAACATGTGGGACAAATTTTTTACATTTTCCAAATTTTACCGGCACCTGAGCATAATAATGGCACCCAAGCTAATGCTTATTACGTACTTGACAGAGAGTACATCGCTTTCGCGCAAGATAAGACACGCTATTTCTATCCTAAATCGGACTTGGTGCGTAAGTGCCTCCACGCAACGCATAATATCTGTCAGGCAGAATCTGAAATTTACTATGTTCAAGGGTCTAAAGACTGCCTAGTGGCACTCTTTCTAAAGCACACCACTCATATCCATTCATATTGCTAACGCAGAGTGAAGATTCTTTCTACCCCTAAACATCTAGTTACGTATATTGGTAACGGTCACTGGTATGTGGTGCCAGTAAAACCGTTTTTGTTGACTATCTCGTGCCAGGCTACAAATAGCAATATACCTATTGTTACAGATATACAAATAACATCTCGCCAACTTGTATCACTCCAATCAGGATGCAGTGCCCATTCCGCAGATCTTACCTTACCAAAATTTACTTCCACGACACCTGTGAACCTCACCCAATCTCTATCCGAGATCTTGCCTAAACCGCTCCAAATGCCGACTATATGGGCCGATTTAGCACAGTTAGCAATAAAAAGGGGTAACGCCACTGACCGTATTCCTCAATCCGTCTTTCCCCGTAAACTCTATAAATCTCATGATCTAGATCTTGCGTATGACCACCTTAAAGATGCAATAGCTAACAGTAGACGCATTCTTGATAGTAGTGAAGCGGCTCAGAAAACCTTTCAGAGCACGCACATACGGTGGCATCAAATATTACTGTACGTAGCCATCGCAATAGCAACAATCGCCGTATTATACTACAGTTGTGCTCCACATCACCTTCTCCCACGTTTTTGTAAACCGCGTACCAGCACCGTACCTACCCACACCGTCGTACAACCTCCCGTTCAACCTGTGTTGCAACCCATCTCTGCCACGACCCCCTTCATTCAACCACGCGTATATCCCTTAATACAGCAGGACGTGATAAATAATGAGACACGCGAAAGAACACGTTCTCATTCGCTTGAAAGCGCCAATAATAGAGAAGAAATTGACATGAAAACGCTCTCGCGTACTAAATGCTATGCAAAGAAATATGCAGACTAGAATACTCCGTAGTCTTTAAGGATAACGGTGCACATGCGAGGTATTTGTTACCATATAGTTATTCACACATATTCTACTTGACACGCACAGCGTGCACCATTGTATGTTATATGTCACTTCACCGGCGGCACTATCTAACAGTCAGTCCATATTTGTGCGTTTCAATAAGCACCCTATTATTATGCGGCACTAACAGCCGCCACCATTCACATAACGGCGCAATAGACCACATCTTAAAGTGTCATCTTTTGAGCACCAGCAGTTACCAACCACATTAGCAGCAGCGGACCACGACAAGAGACATGAGCACAACGCAGATCCTCGCCGCCTCCCACCAGGCATCATCGACCGGCCAGACGAGCAGCGCTCCCTACGGCAATGACGACGCCCTCCAGGTATCGCCACCGCTCCGCCCGACGCCGTACTGCGCCGTCCGACGCCGTACTGCTCCGCCCGACGCCGTACCGCTCCGCCCGACGCCGTACTGCGCCGTCCGACGCCTCAACGCAGAGCCGGCCGCTCAGGGGAAGCCACTGGAGGAGCGCGCTAGCACCAATGAGCCGCCAGCCTTTCTGCCGCTCGAAGTGCAGCCACCAGCCTGCACGCCTCCCCGCAGGGAGTCCCCGCCAAACTGGGGCAATTTCACAACAGACAGCACCACACGATATCCAACCGACGGACCCCCATCTCCAAGGCCACGCCTTATCTATAAGGGCGCCCCAGGCGCAATTTGCTACAGCCCCTGGACGCACTTTATCTGGGATGTGGAACGCTTTAGGTGGGCCAACCCAGGCCTAACTGTCGTCCACCTAAGTGACGACAGTACAAGCATTTTCATTGTACCAATTGAAGACGCACCACTGATCGGAGTTGCCCTGGAAGATCAATAGCGGCACCAGCGACTACCATTAAGACGACCACTATGCTGAAAGTTTGCATTTTTTATATTTTTTTTTTACTTATAATCCTAGTTAACTGCACAATTATTTTCTTAAAAAAAAGATATATATATATATATATTATAATAATACAAAATAAATAAAACTATATACGATTATAAACCAAATAAAACATATCAATAGATGAATCAAAATCAAATAAATATTCTACTTAGTTAAAGTAAACGTTAGTTAAGTTAGTTAAGGTAGTCAGGTATTATGTTTTGATGTTGTGTTATACTATATTACTTGAGGACAACGTTTATAATTATATGCATAATAAAGAAATAATTTTTGTATGGCTCATGCCCGTGACAAATAAGTTAACAAAACAAAACAAATTAATAATCATAATATTAACAATCAAAATACCTAGCTAATACTAATGCACGTACACCCTTAAAGGGACAGTAGCATCTAGGATTTTACTGCATACAACTGTACTTACTGTATAACAAATCGTCTATACCCACACGTATTTGTTACCAGATACCTAATTTAATTGTTATAATTATTTACACATCAACGCTACGAAATTTGAACGGCGCCATGACACCCGCGACCGTGCTGCCACTCCGAAAAAGTTGCGTATTTGACAATTTATTTTGCAGGTTACTGACCGAAGGCTAATCACAAAGGTGCAATTATATTTATACCTAAATGCTATTTAACCGAACGATATTCATTTTAGGGCAAATTTATCCATATTATAACTGAAACTATATGTCGTTTATAAGATATTACAATCCTTTTGCTTTTAAATGAATAAATAAGAAACATCCTGGGTCTGTAGCCCTTGGCTGGAAAGTGGTTTTGCGCAACTTATCAGATCGTGCGCTTTGAGTGGCGCCACCGTCGTTGTAATCAAACCGTAGTCGTTAATTTTAAAACATTTTTTAATAATATTTCTAATGGTGATTGAACCATGAAACTTTTTATGTAGCGTAATTATAACCTAAATTAGCTGAAAATAACCCTAGAACCTAGAGTAAACTCCCCTTTTAAATATTTTGGTAAAGGTAGCACGCAACAAAAGAAAACATGTATTCAAGTAAATGCGACGCCACTATGGACGTTGTTCGCCGCATTGGTGCGGCTTACAACTTTTTTTGATGGGGGGGATAATGTAATGCCGGGAAATTAGACAATAGGGGGTAGCTAGAAATAATTTGTGGACGGGCGCCTTTGTTAAACCCGCGGCAACTGACCGGAACACTTGCACATCACGTGGTCACGACGACAGCCTGTTGCGAGCGGGCTGGAGCCGTATTGGCCGAGCGAAGACAATAGGCCACGGATTTGCGCGCAACAGTGTAAAACCCGCGCGCACGGTAAAAGCGTTCTTCTTACCATTACACGAATTATTATTTGCTCGCACTGCGTTTGTGACGACCAGCTGAACATTAGAATCGTAAGTTACGTTTCATGTAGCGCGCAACCCTGTGTACACGTCATGCCCTTCGTGGGATTATACATTAGTTAAGAATTACTAGATGATCGCTTGAATACGTACCTATCTGTGTCGTGTTGTTTATGTGTATATGACAGACGTTAGCCGTAAGGTGTACACACACCCACACGTACTACTATACGTACGATGACAATAGTCAGGTCTCTGTGTTAAGCCCGGCGCACACGCGAGTTATTTTACTCAAGTAAAATGACGCATGAGTCAAATTACTCAACGAAAATCCGCCGCACACGTGAGTAAAATGACGCATGAGTCAAATTACTCAACGAAAATCCGCCGCACACGTGAGTAAAATAACACATGCGTCAAATTACTCAACGAATATCCGCCGCACACGTGAGTAAAATGACTCATGCGTCATTTTACTTGAGTAAAATAACTCACGTGTGCGCCGGGCTCTACATGCCTGAATGAAAGGTAAGCACATCAGTCGCGAGTGCACAGCGAAGGGACGCTGCCGCCTATGTTCACGAAGCATAACTCGGCGCTTTGCGATAAGAATGAATACAGAGAGCTATATGAAAGAAAAAGCAGGCCAGCTGAAGATATTTATGTTAATTAACGCCGACGTCACAACATGTACTGCTGGACCCGGTTCCACAGTCGTGGATTAACTCTTAACTCTGAGTTAAATTCCTTAACTCAGAGTTAAAAGTTAACTCAGAGTTAAATTCCGTTTCACAGTCGTGGATTAACTTTAACTCTGAGTTAAATATGCCTAACTCAGAGTTAATATTTAACTCTGGTTCGAACCTGGATTAACTCTTAACTCAGGGTTAAAGTTAATCCACGACTGTGGAACCGGGTCCTGAAGACTGCCGCGGTCGCAATGAAATGTAAAACTGAAACTACAGTAGTGAATATGCTACTTGACGAAAGAGCACAGCACACATTCATCACCTAAGACGTGACCGAACGCCTCAATGTGAACAGAGACACTTGTGAAACAAAAATAATACAACTGGCTACATTTGGCACAGAAAAATCAGGAGCTTAGGCAATTAGTACAATAGCTATTAAACTATTAACACATAGGGGAGAGGTTGACATGTATGCTCTTACCGTACCGAAAATTTCTGCGCCGGTCAAAAACTTCGTGCAAGCTGCAGTTAAGAACTATTCGTACCTAAAAAATTTGCCACTTGCGCAACCAGGCAGTAGACAGAGATGTCTTTGAAATTGATCTGCTAGTAGGCGCAGATAACTACTGGGCATTAGTTGGTGATCGTATCGTGAGACTCGAGAAATGATAGGTGGATTAGGGACGTTGCCATGCGTTTTCATGGTGTGCATGATTTAGCTGCAGCTGAAGTACAATACCATATTCGTTGTTATGATGAATTCAGGAATATCCCTGTGCATGCTGACTAGATCTTGATGATTGGTGATAAAGTTATGAAAATGCTTGTTGATGAGATGTATACTAATCAAAAGCTATGTACTTGGACTTCCATTAAACTACATGATAAGTATGTGGGTTATGGTGGTCAGTTAAAACGAAATCAATTGTTTACTAAGCTGGTTACGCATTTGGGTGATGATGTGCTAGTACTTTGTATTGAAGGTTGTGCATCTATTGTTGGATTTCTGGAATATGTAGGTAAAATCCTGAAGGTTGCCAAGGTGGACACTGTGGATGAGGGGAAAGAGGATGCTTTGGTGAGAAATATCACAACTAAGGCACGTGGCATTCCAGTTGACAACAAAACTATGATCTCAGTGATTTCACCCATGCCAAATCAAAGCCACAAACTAGTGCAATACTGCTAAGGTTTGTCGCAAAGCTCATATCAAACGGGAAAGTCACAAAATCATCACTGAGTATATCACAATCCGTACAATATTGCATTACCAAGACCCGGAACCAAACCCCACTTGGTCTGGGTGTCACACCACACGTTTGGTAGCAGTGATCTCATTCACATTTTAAATGAACATGGATACACTGTGCCATATGATGAAGTGCTGCGGTTCCGAAAGTCGGCGGCAATGCATGTATGTTGGTAAAAATGTTGCCACGCTGCATCAGATGATGGGACTCACTTGGACAGTTGGACTAATATTTGGCTGGTATGACAACTTTGACTTGCTTGTGTCAACTACAAATGGTCGACGTCAAACACATGCCATGGCAACAGAATTTTAGATGCACCCTGCTGAGACTGGCAGTGCTGAGCCTGGCATTAGTACTCTCATAATCCATCGCCTTACAGCAAAGCAGGCCAAGTCTGTAGGCAATAACAAGGCCATGCTAATTATGCATTATACGGGCCCTAAAAAGATGATGCCCACTGCTGTGCCCACTGGCAAGACAACCGGTTTAAGCTATACTGAGGTGTGTGCTCGACAGACCAGTCTGGTGCCAGCCCAAGAGAAGGACACACAATGACTCAACAGCCTTAGCTAGGGGCAAGATGCTATGGAGTGGAATGGCTTCAATAATCAGCTAGCCAGGAGCCAGGGTGTTTTTAAACCTGCAAGCACCTATATGTTTGGTCCTTTGATCGATGCACCACCCTCTCACCTAGACACTATCCTCACAGCACTCACGTACATGCAGAGGTCACTGGTTGACATGGGTATGACATACATTCAGCTTTCCGTTGACATGCAGCTGTATGTAGTAACCAAAAAGGTGTGTTGGCACCAGCCTGTGCAGTTCCATAATGTAATTGCCCATCTTGGTGGGATGCATATTATACAGTCATTCGTTGGCTGCATCGCAAAGCTGATGTCAGGTTCAGCACTGGAAGTGTACGTGGCTGCAGTATATGGGGGCTAACAGGTATCTTCAATGGGAAGTCCTGGGTGAAAGCCATGCGGTTTTTTCGGGTGTATCAGCAGCACTCTTGAAGAAGTTTCTATCAACTGGACCAAAGACATTTGATCAGATAAGTGCAGTAGCTGAACTCTGCTCGCCTACATCTCACTGGCTGGCACTGGGTGGACAAGTTTCTTCTCCCAGCACTGCTCATTTACCAGTTTGAGCGCGCAGAGAGAGAGAGGGTAACATCTACTTAAAGCAGCTGACATTGGAGCACATGATAAAGTACTTCTTTCTTGCTGGCCATGTGCACTATGCCCGCTATCTCACCCAGTACCTGCTGGAGATGCGCACACTCTATGCCGAGGCCAAGGTGGACCTAGTCTGCAGATACCATGATGGATACTGGAACGCTGTCTCTGCTGACCAATTTGGTGAGCAGACTGTCATTAAGATTGGGAAGGGAGCTCTCAAGGGCATGACTCTGTCTGCTGAGTTAGTTTTCAATAGTTTGTGAGTGGATCGCTGCTTTCCCTATCACTATCCATGTGTCAGACCGTGTGAACTACATCTACTCTGCATCTACACCAGGTCAAGCAGCACAGAAACAGCACAAGGAAGTGTTGAGGCACCGACGTGTCTTGGATGCAAATGATCGTGATCTCATTGATGCAGAGGTTGAGAAATACCCTCACTCACTTGAAGATCACCGCCCTCATCTGTACAACCCAGTCACTGGCTAAATTGCCTCTGCTGGTGTGAATTTGCTTATTCGATTGTGATTGGAAGAAAGATGGAAAGCAAGTACATCGCCAGTCTCCCTGGTGGGTTCTACGACCCTATTAGTAGCCCCATCAAGACCATGTCTGTTCTCACGAAGCAGGTCAAGAGCAAGCAGGCCAGGCCAGTAATAGACATTGAGAACATGTTTCTCCGGCTATTGATAATTGGTCAGCAGCGGTAGATGGAGCTTGGACCTCTGTTTGCCTATGAGCTGTGTGCAGTGCCTTCATCACTCATTGAAGAGCATGGTTGTCTCCGCAAAGGCAACAAGTCAGGGTTGTTCAAACGCTTTAGTGTGCATGAGGTCTTGCCATCAACTCCTGACATTGTCATTGTGGATGTTTTACAGCTGTTCTACAATATTGTGTGGCCACATGGTGGCAGTCCCTCAGATCTGATTGCATCTATTCAATGTCGTTTAAGTCGCTATTCAGATGGTATCGCAAAAATCATTGTCTTTGACAAGTACCAAGATGTCTCGGCCAGGGATCATGAGAGAATGCGGCGGGCTGGTGAAGTTGTCATCGACAATAAACTCTCCATTACCAGTGATCTGCCAAATGAAATGCAATCATGAAGAGCAAGAACAACAAGCAGAGGCTGGCAAGTGTGTTGTGTACCTTCAATGTAGGAGAAAATGCAACAATGGATACTCGGGACGACGGTGTATTTGGTCACGATGAAACCGATATTACCATGATCTCCTATGTCCTTATGGCTGCTAACTATGGACAAGGCGTGATTCGTGTGCTTAGTGATGACACAGATGTGTTTATTTTACTGGTGTACTGGGTGCATTGGGCACCACCGAGGCATGTGGCTGTCACAAAAAACATCTTTCATGCACGTCATACTGTATCTGCTCTGGTAAAGAGAGCTGCTGCAATCCATACACTAAGAGACAAGATGCTCAGACTGAAGACGAGAAGGATGTTAAGGCAGAGGATTTTGTGAAGGGTATAGATCATGAGGGTAAAGGCTATGTGGATGTTGAGAATAGTCTTTCTGAATCTGATTACCTGGATGATGAGTCGGAGTAAGCCAATGTTGATGCACTATGCACCATGACTGTGCTTACTGCAGCTAAATAATTTACAACCTACGTGTTAACAGGTATGATTACATGTTTCAATTACATGTTTTTCATCGCCAAATATGTCAAATGATATATGATTATTCATTCCTGTGCATGAATAAACTAAAATATAATTTAGTTAAAATTTGACCTTGACTTGACCTTTAGCTTCTGACCCTGACCTTGAATCAGAAAAATAACGTTAGAAATAAATTATACGCACCTAAAACCCATATAAAAGATGCATTACACATCATTTTAGGTCAAGTGGTTAAAAAGTTTAATTTTGAAGATGGCGTCTAGCGGCTATTTTGGATTTATGCAAATTACTAGAGTTGCCCAAAGTTGCCATTTGGGTAACCAAGCTGAATTTGTTTTAGGACCCCATATGAGTACAAATCAGCCAAAAAACTTTATAGGAAAGCATATTTCTAGGTTCATAAAATATCAAATCGACTGTACTCAAAATGTATGTCATCTACTCATACACAGTGCATGGTTAGAAAATGAAAACAAATGAAAGCGAAAGAGTATATATACAAATGATAACATATTATATATATGTACAAGTCTGTGTAAAGGTTAGTAAAGTAAAACTAAGCAATATCCTATCAAAAAAAAGCTTATGGAAGCTCTCGAACTAAAGAATGATGTAGACAGTACATAAAGTAGAATATGCAATATATAATCAGTATTTATACAATATTGGAGATTCATGTACAATATGTAGAATACAATCATTAGAAATAATTAATTTAGCATAGTGTAAAGTTTTTTTTTATTTCCATAAAATTAACCGTTTAAATCGGGTCCAAGTGACCGTCACTAAATTAGTTTAAATCATTTTACAAATCAATGACAGCTAAATTGAGATTTAAAGATTTAAACTGATTTTTCTCGAGAAATCGGATCCATAAGTCAGTTACTCAAAAACCATTTGTACATTAAAAAAAATACTATTTTAAAGTGCTGGGAAATCGTACCTGGAGCCATTACATTTTCAAAAAATTTCTGGGGGACCCTAGACCAGACCCCCGAACCCCAAACCCCAGACCCCCTTATGTGCTTCGTGTTTGACGCCGCTAGCGCGGGCGGCTTAGCCGCCATATCCCGTTTCTATAGTATGAAAGTTCACAGCTGTAGCACCAAGAACCCCCCACACATTTTTTAGCTGGCTACGTCCCTGTATATTATAGTAAAGCTATCTATAAGATGGGTGTTATATGTTTGAACAGGGGCGCAATTTCAGTGCTCGTAAGGGCCTTCGCTCAGAGTAGCATTTAAAGAAATACTTGACTCTAGGTTCTAGGGTTATTTTCAGTTGATTTAGGTTAAGATTACGCTATATTAAAAATTTCATGGTTTAATCGCCATTAGAAATGTTTAAAAAAAATGTTTTAAAACTAACGACTACAGGTTGATTACAACGACGGTGGCGCCACTCAAAGCGCACAATCTGAAAAGTTGCACAAACGGACTTTTCAGCCAAGTGCTACAGACCAAGGGTGTTTCTTATTTATTAATTTAAAAGCAGAAGGATCGCAATATCTTATAAACGACATATATATAGTTGCAGTTATAATATGGATAAATTTGTCCTAAAATGAATATCGTTCGGTTAAATAGCATTTAGGTATAAATATGATAGCACTTTTGTGACTAGCCCTCGGGCTGTACGTAACGTGCAAAATAAATTGACTAATGCGCAATTTTTTCAGGGTGGCAGCACGATCGCGGGTGTCATGTCAGTGTCCAAAAATAAAGATATCAAAATTCAATGTTGTTTTATGACAAACGTCAATGCGTAATTATAGATATTTATAGGTATGTGCTATTATTTATAAATCTACTATCATCATATACTCTCAAATTCTAGACTAAAGTCTTCCTTTAAACCCCCATATCGTAAATGTGGGGGGTACAGTCTTAAAAATTAACAGAGGTCATCTTCAGGGTGTTGTCTAATAATTTCTAGCAAGAAATATGTCATTTGTTGTCAGAAAGGCGGGACAAAACGTCGTTTAACCGAGGGTACTCACCGTGTTTTGACTGTTTCTCACACATGCGTCTAAACGGAGCATTTGCTCCGACCTGTGATTGGAGGATAAAAATAGAATTCGTGACGTTTCGTTTTCATTTTGCATACGCTATTATGCTATGACCGGTAGGAAAGTGTACTAACTATCATATGGCGCGAACGATTTGAGTTACATTTCTATAAACTTCTTCTATAAAACACATGTCTTAGCCTTAATCTCTGTGAATTTTGAGTCTAGTAAAGCGCGATTAGTCTAATTAATTAGCAAATATGCACGCGCATTATCGCTCATAGGCTAATATATGCGCGGTTATGGCCGGTAGGCAATTGTAATTTACTAACTATTATATGGCGCGAACGATTTGAGTTACATTGCTATAAATTCTAGCTATTATAGACACGTCTTAGCTATGATCCCTGTGAGTCTTGAGTTTATTGAAGGTGCGATTAGCTTAATTAATTAGCAAATATGTACGGGCGGTATCGCTCATACTCGAGTCATAGGCTAAAAGCCAAAATGAAAACGAAACGTCATGAATTCAATTTTTATCCTCCAATCACAAGTAGGAGCAATTCATGTTTAGACGCATGTGTTTCTGCTCAAAGTATGCGTTTAAAACCCCATATCGTAACTTTCGTAAATGTGGGGGGTGACCTCTTAAAAATTGACAGAGGTCTTCTTCAGGGTGTTGCCTCATAATTTCTACTCTAACAAGAAATATTTTATTCGTTGTCAGAAAGGCGAGACAAAACGTCGTTTAACCGAGGGTACTCACCTTGTTTTGACCGTTTCTCACCATTTCAACGCTCGCGTCTTTCACGCGATTTCACGTACACTTCGTGTGCTACGGCCCTCGCATTTCTCTTCGTATTTGCGCGCGTCATTTACGCACTTATGTTACTTGGTATCCGCAGTCAATTACCTCAAGAAACGTTGATATTGGTATTTCCCGCAAAAGCAATATGAAAATGCAGAATTTAACGTCAACATTCGGCCACGGCAGTCACACCATCTATATAATGATTTGAGTGTCGTTCTGTTTGTTCCTGCATAACTTCTAGGCGCGTGCACGAAATTTTCGTGCCTCATTCCTACGCATCAGGTTCGATTCTAACACTTGCTTTTTGTCATTTATTGGGTTGTATGTTTAAAAAAACCATATTTAGAAAATATAATGGAAAATCTCCCTGGAAAACATGCACGATTCAGTTCACTTCCGCTAGGTGCGCTGGCTGTAGACTTACAAACACGCAACCACAGGCTAAGGGATACAGTAGTCTGTCGCGTAACCTTGCAGTGGATTCGCCAGGGCACACGCGCTGGCTGTGGAATCAAGTCCTCTCCCACCTGCACGCTCGCACTCAGCGCATATCTATCTATCAATCTATTTATTTTGCTATCTATCTATCCATCTATCTAATTTTGCTATCTATTCTATCCATCTATCTATCTACATATCTATCTCTTTATCTATCTATATATCTATCTCTCTATCTATCTATCCATTCATCAAATGTGAACCTGTGACCATTGACCTTGGGTGAAAGGCACTCAAAATCAATAGGGTTCCACCTCTGGACCAAGTTTGAAGTTTCTACTTCTAACGGTTGCAAAAATATCGAGCAGACAGACAGACACACATGCACGCGCACGCGCACGCGCACGCGCAACGCACACGCACACGCACACGCACACGCCACACGACACAACGCACACACTCATACACACGCACACACACACACACACACACACACACACACACACACACACACACACACACACAAACGGCGCGAAACCAATACGTTCCGCTAAACTACGTCAGGAGGATATAAACCATTACTGCGAAGCGTTTGCCTACATTTTTTCATAAATCAAACCCCGTTAGTAGAAAACTGACGGGCCAAAGACAAATAATTGTATTAAGCTGGTTTCGTATTAACCACTTCAACATATTATATTAACCCCGAATTAACAAACAAGGTGTGTACAAGGTATTTTATATAGGTTTATATGGATAATTAAGAACTTTAGTAGCGTTAAATTGTTCACAAATAGATACGATTACTGCAAAGCCTAAACTCCTCATTCAATTACTACAATTCATAATTACTACAGTCGCACCCCATTAGTACGAAACTGACGGGCCAAAGAAAAATAATCTTATTAAGCGGGTTCCGTATATCATATTAGCCTTAATTTGAAGAGAAAAACAATGGATTAGCAGGTGTGTACAAAGTGTTTTATATAGAAATGAATATACCGGGACAGAAAATGTTATGTTAGTAACAGGATCCTTGTATTATTGTCTTAAGTCAATATTTTACTAAAAGATTACTATGAATCGGGCCGGGAGTTAGAGAAATCATCGTAGTCTCATCAGCGTACCGAGCGAACATGGCCGCCGGAGGCGGCCATTTTGCGAGTAGATATAGAATGAAGACTCTTCATTCTATATGAAGACTAGCTCTTCATTCTATATCTATGGTCAAACTGATTGCTACTGCCCTCCAGAGAGACATGATACAAGATTGCGTGGCACAGCTTTGCTGTTGATCCTGAGCGCTGCGCGCGGATGAGACGCGCAGTTCCGCGGGATATGCGCACGCGACCGCGAGGATGTTCAAGTATGAAGCGCTGTACGCAGTAGAGACGTGCGCCAAATTCGAGGCCCGGCGCACGTCTCCACAGCGGTCCGCGGATGGTCTGTCGTTTTAGAAGATAACAATAAAGACTTTGTTCTAAATAAGAACTATCGGCGGCTAAATAAGAGCAATATACATACTTTTGAATTTCTTGACTAGTCAGTCAAAGGGCTTGTTGGGGGACCATTATGAAGAGCTTCCAATTGAAATGGCCCATGAAATTGTCAAGTGGAATTGTGTTTTTAGGAACCCCAAAGAAAATGTCTTCCTCTTACATGCACCACCTCCAAGATCAATCACGCATACAGGCGTAAACAATAACAGAGATAAAATTGTGTTGAGTTTATTGCTCTTGACGCACGTGCATTGACGTACAAGACTGATAAAAGCACAGGCACTTGGAACGTCTCAATAAAAACAAATCTTCACACAATTTTTCACAATGATCGACCGCATGCGTGCAAAATAGGTCAACGTATTTGAAACATATACGGTTAGTACTTACTGTGACATATCCGTGACTAACTGACACCACTAAATTGGTAAAATGTTCCATGCACCTTAAGAAATGCTGCGAAATTACAAGGTTATCATCGAGAACTTCCGACACCGCCCGACTTGATGCCACAAAGCTATATGTAAACAAACACGCGTGTTGCGAGGTGCGTGCCTCCGATATCAATTTCTAGGCCCGCTAAGCCAAGCATAAAGCGCGCGGGCAAGACGTCACACACACAGCTACGTTCATTGGCTAAAACAATCGAGTAGCGCGGTTAGGGATTTTCGGAATTATTTAATTTTAAGAAAAGTTTAATGTTCAATGAATGACGCACTCGTTTACTTTCGAAAGCGGGTAAAAATGGCAAATTTTTCCACTTTGGTGCGAAATGCATCGGCCGGGCCTTTCATTATTTACGAAAAGCAAGCAGTCTCGCAAAACACCTACACGCAGTAACGGGTCACGTCGTTGACGCCCCATTCATGCCCATCAACGAAGAAGGCGGGGTTATTCTGATTACGGAAATGCGAAAATGCAACAAAAGGACGTAGCGCAGTGCGCTAAACAGCGTGTTATTTTCGTATTTGTGCCAAACTCTATCGTAGGAAACCGTTCTAGCCTAGCAGAATGCCCTAGTTCCTGAGATCGGTGATTTGGTAGTCTAATGGGTCCCCATATTGAAAAATATAAAACACTGGTGCGGCGTAGGCTGTGATTGGAATACACAAAGTGTCAATCCTCGGCTCGCCTCGGCATCATGGCAGCATCACGTCTAGCGTCGATGTCGAGACATTGCACACACACACACACACATCTGCTTTGGATTTTCTTATTCAAATACGCCGTCTCGTTCCATAACGTTTATCTTTTTTGACGTGCTAAGACGCGCTAGCTTGCCCACCACCGGCACCACCATCACCACTACCGCCACCAGCAGTAGTAGTAGTATAGTGGTTGTTTAGGCAGCAGCAGTAGCGGCATCAAGCTTGCATATAGTAGTAGAAAAAGAATCAGTATCAACAGCAGCAGAAGTAGCAGCAGCAGCAACAGTATCGCCAGCAGCAGTAATAGTATCAGCAGTATTAACAGTAATCGCAACCGCAACAGCAACAGCAGCAACAACAATAACAACAACAACAATAACAACAACAACAACAGCAGCAGCAGCAGCAACAGCAACAACAACATCATGATCAGCAACAGCTAGCAGCAGTAGCAAGTATTGGCAGTAGATCAGTAGTTCACTCCAAGGAGGCGCTCGTGAAGTCGCGACCTTGGTTGATGCTAGTAACAGGTATTACAGGAAACGAAATCGATCGTTTTCCATTGGCGACCCTATGCTAAGCTAAAAATCCCTATTACTCAGCCAGATTACTTAAAAAATATTCAGCGCCAACCGTCGACGCTAAATTGCAATTATGGCAGAATATATAATTTGTTAACTCGAATGTTCATCCATTATTTTTTGCGACGTGTTTTTCACAAAACAAGCAAAACGGGCAATTTATACGGCACGTGTTTCACACTGAAAAGTAGGTTTCGCTTATGCACGGAAAGCGAGACACAGCCCACGATATGAATGCACACGCAAAGAGCCAACCGCCTCAGCGAATAAAACAAGAAGTGCAATTTCTGATAGCAGTTTAAAATCCCGTACAGCCTCTTACATTGAAAAGTTAAAACTTACATCACTTGCACACATCCGCTAAAGATGTCATTATGTCACTTCCTCCAGCTCCGATTTGTTGATTTGGGACTTTTAATACCTAATATGGTTGTCTAGGCGATAACTGTCTTTCACGTGTCTATTCGAGCGCCTGCATACCTGCACGAATCTATGCTTAAATCCGCACTACTCATTTTATTAATAAATATTAGGTGGTTGTCTCTAGCTAATAGCCGTGGGCACTTGGGTTGCTAAGCAACCGTGAATGGGAGTGTCGAATTTATGTGATTTGTGGCATGGCTGGAAACTGGATACGTAAATGTTCTCACTAAGCATAATTAAACGCTACGTCGCTCGCCGCGGGTGACATCGGAGATCTCTCGCGCTCTGTCCCTCACGCTTGTTCTTTAGCTCCTCCCTATACTCTAGCTCCCTCTGTTTCTCTTTCTCTCACTTTCGCTCTCTCTCTCTCTCTCTCTCTCTCTCTCTCTCTCTCTCTCTTTCGTTCTCTCCCCATCTCTTTTACGCTCTCTTACTTTCTCTCGCTCTCTTTCCCCTTTTTTTCTTTCTTTTTTCACCTTTTTTTCTGTTTTCTCTTCCTCTATCTCCCATGCTCTCTCTCTTATCTCTCTTTCTTATTCGCTTTTTTTGTTCTTCCTCTTTCTCTTCACCACATCATTTTCTGTTCTCTCTCGCGCGCGGTCTCGTCCTCTCGCTCTCCATGTATCTCCTCTATTCAGTTGGAATCTACGCTACTTTAGCAGCTGCAAGAACGAGCCTTGCGTGAAATATCATTAACTATTTTATCACATTGGGAACAGTGGCAGCTAATTCTATAGAAGTGAGATCTAAAATCGTTCACCGTAAAGGCATTTAGCGCTTAGTGAAAATACGCGACAGCAAAACGCGAGTATTGGCGAATGCTGATAAATGATGAAAACACGCACAACGCGTGCTAACGCATCTATGGAATAAATCTAATGAGCATGATTTAGGATTTAGGTGTGTAGCCAACCGACAGTTATCCGGCCTATACGCACCAGCGCTTTTATATGTATCCGTTGGCTTCCTAATAAAAAACAGTGATTTAATACAGGTCGCAGATCTCGATTGCTATAAAATGTAAGGTAATGTGCGAATTTGGTCATTTTTACTTGAGAAATCAATTGACAGACATCTGCTGCGTGTATTGTCCCCGTGGATCATAACAATTTGGGCGTTTTGGATTTCTGCGTAATTTGGAGGTGTTAGGGATTGGTGCCGTAATATTCGCACATTTAAGGTTAATCCGTTTATAAAACACATTCACCTATTTAAGCTGGCTCACGTCAAACCATTCACGTTAATCAATGCTGGTTAATCCGTTTACATAAATCTATATACTTGATCACATTCATGTTAATTAACTAATGTTAGCATATCTCCATTCATCTGTTAACGCTAATCCGTTCAGGCTTATACGTCGATAATATAGCATATCGTATTATACTGTTTCTCCTTATAGTTTTTATGATAGTTTAATTGTTACGTTAATACTCCGTGATATGCAAATGCTCCGTGCATACGGGATGGAGGTATACCTGATGGATTATACCTCAAGGTGTGACGCTTGCTGTAAACCATAGCAAAGTTTATATGTTTTACATCCATAATTACTGCCGAGGATGGTGCTTAAAATAACGCATTCGATATTATTTTGTGTAGTATAGCTACACGCACGAAACTGCGCGAACTGCCAAGACAATCACTGTCACGTAAAATGACACAGCTTAATTGCCAGTCTCCCTATCCACCCGTACAGGGAATAGTTAAATCCACGTCACGGGCGCATGCGCACATGCGCAGTGTGAACTTACAGGTACAACTCACGCGCGCACGCAAACGCGTGTATGTATATTTAGAGTCATATAGATATACGTATACTCACACATATATATACACTCAGGCGCGGCTAACGATCTTCTTAGTTACTGCGAGCCGTGCTGAGGATTGCTTTGCACAGACCGCCACTCGCTAACAACACGGACGAACCGCAGGAGCGCCGCAGCGAGCGTGAGTCGATATGGCTTCCAAGCACGACAATTTCATGGACAAACTCAACTGCGTCTGCAGCATCGACTCGGAACAGTTTGTCGAATGCTGGAAACACTACGATATGGACGGTAAGCACGCGGTAACGGTTCGCCGACATAGCTAGCATCTTCAACTCGATTTCGTAAAACCCCACATCGCTATGCCACTCAGGTTAATTTATTTCCATTATTATTATTATTATTATTATTATTGTTATTATTATTATTATTATTAACACAAACCAAAATAAATATTTACTAATATTATTAATAATGTTATGTTTGATCGTGTTATTGATATTAATATTATATTATATATGTTATTATGTTAAATTTTTGTGAATTGTGAAATTTGTGGTGATAAAATTTAAAATAACTGAGTTACGCCTGGTAATCGTGGTGATGCTCTGTGCGTGGAATGCAATAACATATTTAACCATTTACCCTGTTTTGATTGCATTGTGGACGTACTCGTGATAAGAATCTAAGGCGATACTTTTAGAAATCCGGGAAAGATTTCCTAATACGTATTCCTAATGATATTAGCGAAAGACTCAGTAAACTAACAGGTTTCTTTTTTGATACACTTACTATGTTTATAATAACAAGTTTACGTGATGTGAACGAATGGGCGAATCGGATGTGCGAGCGAAGGAGGAAAGATAAAGATAAGGTTGCGAAAGATAGAAAGAAAGAGCGCGCACGAAAGCCATAGAGGTAGACAGGGATAAAGAGAAATAGACGGAGAGAGAGGGAGAGAGAGCGAGAGTGCGAGCGAGAGAGAGACCGGTGCGAGCGGGAGAACGCGCAAACGAGACAGAGAGAAGAGAAAGAGAGAGAGAGAGAGATAGATAGCGAGAGAGAGAGAGAGAGAGCGCGAGAGAGAGAGAGAGAGCGAGAGAACAAGAGAGAGAGAGAGAGCAAAGCAGGAGTACGCAGCTAGATTCACAACGCAGATATTGACATTTCATTA
Organism: Priapulus caudatus; assembly: GCF_000485595.1. Classification (NCBI taxonomy): domain Eukaryota; kingdom Metazoa; phylum Priapulida; class Priapulimorpha; order Priapulimorphida; family Priapulidae; genus Priapulus; species Priapulus caudatus. The sequence goes on from NW_014577344.1 coordinate 219,371, forward strand.
GCAAAACTCCACCGACCTAGCACATCGTCTGATGATCCAGCTATCGATCGTCACCCACGGCATTTCTGCCGGTGCATCCGTACCGGTGCACTCACGCGAGGGTGCGAGTTGGTATCTGGCACATTGCTCGCACCAGCCTATACATCGCAATTAGCTAAATGTCACATCCTTCTAGCCAAGTTCAAAGTTAGCCTCGTAATATAACGGTGCATGCATGGCCCTTGCGGTTTCATCCGCACACGTTTCGTTATGTAGTTATAGTTCCGCGGAGCTTAAGATGGAATCGGGGAGACAGAAGAGGCCTCCGGCCTGTAAGGATTCCTGTATCATCCTGGTATTTATTACGATCGCAAATAAGTATATTAGTGACGGAGATTAAAATCCCCGTCACGTATATAACGTCAGTCAATGCGGTGTGTGTGTGTGTGTGTGTGTGTGTGTGTGTGTGTGTGTGTGTGTGTGTGTGTGCGTGTGTGCGTGTGAAATCACGAATCCATAAAGATGAATTATAGTTGTTGTGTAGAGTTGGGACTTGGGACATACTGCGCCGCTTACTCTTTGGGCGGGGCGGGTTCCTCGTCATTTTGACACAAGAACATGCAAAGAACGATTAAGGTTACACTGACTTGGTGATTGCTGTAATAAAACAGACAGGTTAACTGGCGAATTTTATCTCGATTTGGATCCAAAATGTTTAATATCCTTTGCGGTTTCTGCGCGGTGAGTAGGATACGCGACCTTTAATGGTACTGTGCTGTTCACGTAACGTAACAATGTTGTTGCAGCATGTTTCTGTCTATGTATGCTGCCGCAGTGTGTTGTCTCCGTAACGTGACAATGCTGTTACATCGTGTTTCTGTCTATGTAACATGACAGCGATGATGCTGGAAAATGCTGTTGCAGCGTGTCGTTGTCCACGTAATGTGACAATGTTATGGCAGTGTGTTTCTGTCCGCGTAACGTGACCATGCTGTCGCAGTGTGTCGTTATAATTATTATCTATTACCGTGGCAATGTTGCTTTGCAGGTAATGGCTTCATCGAAGGCGAGGAGATGGACAAGCTGTTCAGTGATCTTATACACATGGCCGTGAAAGGACGGGTAAATATATAGCTTATTGGTTTTGAGCTTATTGTCGTTTTGGCCTATATGTATTTTTTCGATTTTGCATGCCGTTTTTCCTCTAATTGCTCCTCGTTTTCCTCCTCCTCTTCCTCCTCATATTTTCCCTCTTTTTTTCTATTCCTCCTCCTCTTGCTCCTATTCATCACCCTTCTCCTCCCTCTTCTCATCCTCATCTTTCTTCTTCTTCTTCCTCTTCTTCTACTACTACTTCTTGTTTCTCTTCTTCTTCAGTTTTCTCATCTTCCTCGTCGTTGTTGTCATAGTGGCCTTCTCCGTCTTCCTCCTCCTCCTCCGCCTCCTCCTCCTCCTCCTCCTCCTCCTCTCCCCCTCTCATCTTCTTATTCTTTACTATCATCATCATCATCATCATCATCACCACCACCATCATCTTCTTCTTCTTTTCTTCTACTTCTTGTTTTTAAATATTATTATTAGTAGTTTAAATTATTCGTCTTCTTATTTTATTCGTTTATTTTATTCGTATTTTATTCGTTTACCTAGTCGTCCTCCTCTTATTTCTCTTCGCTTTCTTCGTTGTCATTCACATAATTCTCCTTCTCTTTCTCTCGACTTCCTCGAGCTACCTTCTTTTTTTCGTCTCTCTAGCTTTTCCTCCTGCTTTTCCACCCGTTTTCTCCTGGTAAATATGGTCTTATGATGAAAATAGACAATTGCCGTTGTGCCTGTATCTCATGTTAGTCACCATATTATGCTTATATTGATGCCAGTTTTACATTTCTATATAAAATTGACAAATCTTGCCGTTTTTGTCTTCTTGTCCGGTTCACTAGTATGTCTTTGTGTTGCAATAATATTTTCAGGGAATGTTACTTTATATGCGCCACCGAAAACTTAAATATACTGTTCTGATTACGCAACTGGCGTTGGTAAACGAACAGCTTATTTTAGAAGTTTGTGCCCAAAAAACAATCGCACTTAATTATAGGTAGAAACGCAATCTATCTGCATGTTTCATTACGTCCCCATTGTGCATCCAGTTAGGAGATTGTATGTAGGCCTACTAATAACACAAAATGCCCACTAAAAGGTTTCCGCAATTGCGAGCATGGAGTTTGTCATAAGAAACCAAATTGGCTTTTTAGCTACGTTTAAATCCATTTCGTTGGCGAGAATTTGTTGTATCTCTGCACGCAAAGCCTCGGCGCTATGTTTAATGATATATGCAGTTCGGCATATATTCGCGTCGTTGCTATAATGCTTGCTAACGTTGTATAAATCTTCGTGACAAAAAACAAGTCTGTAAATGCGTGCGAGGAATAATTGTCGGAGAGAGTGTACCAATGCAACTTCATTAGCTACGGCATCGTGGAATGAAATACGGGAATGAAAGGTATTTACTGATGAACTGAAACTAAATAACGCTTAAAATTTTCAATGGCCTTAGAGCAAGTGCAATCTCTGGTTTACACAAATCCTTATAAAGGAATGTCGTTGAGTGCGCATGCGCATATCGTAGCTGTTGCGAGATCGCGGTTGTAGGAAGATGAATTTTCTACATAGGCACAGTGGTGTAAATACGCCCGCGCGCGAATAAATGCGTTTTTACGTTTGCAATAAGTGAAGACTTTAACAACGGGTTATAGATATCGGGAGAGAGAGAGAGAGAGACCGAGAGAGAGAGAGAGAGACCGAGAGAGAGAGAGAGAGAGAGAGAGAGAGAGAGAGAGAGAGAGAGAGAGAGAGAGAGAGAGAGAGAGAGAGAGAGAGAGAGAGAGAGAGAGAGAGAGAGACAGTAATTACAACACTCGAAGAGTGCTGACAGTGTAGAGTAGTGCTTCAATATTTTCGTCTTCAAATAATTGCTGCATGTGATACCCGGCGTCCGTGTGTGTCTGCGTACGTGCATGCAAGCGTGCACATGTGTGTGTGTGTGTGCATGTGTGTGTGTGCGCGCGCACGACAGCATACTGGCGGGCGTGTGTCAAAATTTGAATAGCTCGTAGCCGCCATTGTCTAGCACCTATTTCGATAACGATTGCGATATAATTTGTAGCGATCTGTGCGTGTATGCAATAATAAACATGGCGCACATATTCGCTGGGGTTTCGCAGCTTGACGCACTGTGATTATCGTCTGTGCATTTGGTCGCTAATGGCAGGGCCATGTTCCAGCGCCAATTCTCCGGCATATGTGCAGCGCTCTATTAAACATAATGCTCTCACGAGCAAAACATGTTTAGGCAAAAGCCGCCAATAATGACGCATTTTGGTCACGCTTGCGAAAAAAATGCGTCTTTGTCTGACTTTATCACGCGAGCGGGTATATAGGTGGCATACAACAGTAAGCCTCCGCAAATTGCACTATTTCGTCTCTAGAAACGGTTTTTTTGGCATTTGTTTTCGCCGAAATTCGACACTAGAGTGCAAGAATTTGCATGATGCACGCAAGTTAGATGCCTCGTGGATGTCTAGAAAGCATTAGAAGTAAAATTGGTCTTGTCGTGTATTTGTGACATTCCGTCAGGTGGCGTAGCCATAGCGACCGGTTGGTCATTTTTGTGTTTGAAATGTGTTCAGACTACTTTTGCAGAAATTCGCATCATAGAGCTCGCAAAAGTTTCAAGCGGAGCATAGAGCATGAATCTGTAGTTATTTAACATGAATAAAGTGTATGTTGTGTATGCGAAGTAACAGTGTGAGTATTTTTAATTAATTTCTGTTCGATGCTTATTCAGGCCTGCCGCCTATGAACGCCCTCTACTATTGTTCAACACCTATAATACGGAAAACCCTTCGTGACGGAAGTGACGTTGAGTGGCTAACCGGGCAAGGCCGGAAGATAAGCACTCACAGTTTCCGCTGCATTACCCTGATCCGTCCATATCATAAACACACGCCTTTGTACATACACACGCGCGCTCGCACGCACACGCACACGCACACACACACGCACACGCACACGCAAGCCCAAGCCCACATACATACATGCACACGGGTGTGTTTGCGCGCGCGTGTGTGTACGTATGTCTTACTCATGGCCAAGTAAAGTGGTAATATATTATATGGACTGCCACAAACAGTGTTAGTACTTTCTAGACAACCTGCACCGTTTTGAAATCGATATATTCGACAAAGACGAACCCATGTACTATAAACATTTCATGGATTTTAGGATGTTTTATTTTTTCTCAAAAGTGTCCATATTCCCCACGAATAGGGATACCGGTATATATCTATCTAAGTCAATGCGGTAAAAGCGCAAACATATTCCATAATAATTTCATATATTTGTTATGGTACATAATAAAAGAATAACATAATATAACGTCCAATTCATGTAGTGATAGATTCATAAAAATTAGTGATGCCCTCCTACTTACTTAGGACTATTCTTTTTAACGAAGTAATCCGACAATGTGTTTGGTGTTGTCGACACGTGTGGAAGTGTGGCTAATTTGGTATTTATCGCAATAGTAACAAACATAGCTATACACTGCCCATTATAGCTGGTGCACATTTTATTTACCAATTAGAACAAATCTGACATTTAATCCATTATGTCCAATAGCATCGGAGCAACGTACATCCGTTAAAGTCTTCTTTTTCCCTGCACTGGTCAGAGTGCCTACGCAGTGTTTACCTGTCTTGGCAATAAAGTTTGAAGTTTTATAGCCAATTGAATAGCTAAATGCATTCGCGTTATATGTAATAGAATCAGGTATTATTCTCCTACTATCATTGTATTCCCACAAGAGAACCGAGGAACACACTGACTTTGGTCTTTATTAAATCTAAGCACTCGGACCATTGATGTTAATTAGGGAATACGTACAGAGATGTCCTCATGGCTTCTGCATGACAAATATCAATGCCTAGTCTCCTCCAGCCATCTTCGCAGAATTGTTAAATGTGTGCGCCATTTTCCCTTGTTCGCAAAACTAAAGGATAAGGTCTTATATCAACCAACCCAAACAATCGTCACTCCGCATCAAATATATGGGGTTTCAGCCGCCATTCGATGAGCAATGCTTTCCGGCCAAACTGTACTATTTTCGAATCTAATTTTTAGATAACGTCTCTGCGTGGGTATCGACAAAGTAAACTCTACAGCTGCGTTCTTTAATGACATTTCGTTGTTTAGCACGGTTTTTTACGCACTTTTTTTACGGACCGTTTAACATCCTATACGCATCTCTGTTTCTTGGATACGTAAGTTGGCACTGACCGAATATTTTGGATAAACTGGTAGTGAGATCGGGACAAAAAGAAAGAGATGCTTTATGGCAGATCGTTGGTGCGGTATGTTATGAGATAAAATTCGCTTGGTGAATGACAGCGGCCATATCTTTGCAATGATGAAGAGTAGAAGTGTAATATATATATAGTATTAGGAGTGAACAATAATCTATTATTATTCACTCCTAATAGTAGGTATAGCGTGACACGTAAACTGCTACGCATGCAGTTCGCCAAAATAACAGCAGTTAGAGCACGTACCCGCTCTCCGTCTGCGTGGTTCCTGGGTGATTAATCCAAAGCGATAATCGATACAACAAACGCACCTACTCTAAATTCCCGCTGTGGCAATAGAAAACCAGTCGGTTAGAGAGTGGGAGAGCAAGCGAAAGCGAGAGAGCGAAGGCAAGAGAATAACATCTATGCTGCATTCTCAAAAGCAATGATTATTTAGCCATAGAAACAAATAAATAAACAACAACAACAACAAGTAAACAATAAACAAACAACGAGAAACGAGGTATCCTGCCAAAGGGATAGCATAGTAATGTGTGTGCGGATGTGTGTGTGTGTGCGTGCGTGCGTGCGTGCGTGTGCGTCTTCGTGTGCGTGCGTGCACGCGCGCGTGTATGTGTGCATGTGTGTGTGTGTGTGTGTGTTTGTGTGTGTGTGTGTGTGTGCGCGCGCGCGCGTGTGTGTGTGTGTGTGTGTGTGTGTGTGTGTGTGTGTGTGTGTGTGTGTGTGTGTGTG
>NW_014577344.1:228833-230325 GCF_000485595.1 Priapulus caudatus
GTGTGTGTGTGTGTGTGTGTGTGTGTGTGTGTGTGTGTGTGTGTGTGTGTGTGTGTGTGTGTGTGTGTGTGTGTGTGGGTATATATATATGTTGATATATAATATATATCGGCTTAGTCTATCCTCATATCATACCATGGAAAAACGCATTTCGGAATTGCAAGTAAATACGACGTCATGGCCGTCCGAAATAAGTCGACGTCACTCCATGGCCACCGGTGTTTGCCTGCGCAGCGACGATCTGTAAGACAAATATCCGCGCAGCAGCCTGCTCGTTGTTAGCCGGAAAATTAGAACAGGAGCCTAGCTCCCTGCCGCAATCTGGCAGCAAAATCGTCAATCTTTTCCTCGTCCGCTATCTCGCTCTGTGTTTCGTTATCTCTCTATCCCTCCTTCTCTCTTTTCTCTTTCTCTCTAGTTGTCTCTGACTTTCTTTTGTTTTTTTTGTTCTTTTTTATTTTTTTCTTTGCTTTCTTTTGCACTCTCTCTCTCTCTCTCTCTCTCTCTCTCTCTCTTTTGCTCGCACTGTGTCGCGCTCCTTGCTCACCACGTTCTCTCTTTCCCTCTCTTGCTGCATCTCCCCTCTCCCGCACACATTTCCTCTTTTTTGCTCTCTCGTTCTTACGCTCCCTTCTCTCAGTTAACCACCGTCTTGAGCGCGCCCTCTCTCTCTCTTTGCAATTTACACACGACGGCTTCTTAACAGTGAATGCGCACGCAACATTGCCGAGTAGTTAATTGGGCTACCATACAATTATCGTTGACAAAAGAAGGTTGATAGGCGCTCGCTTGTGCACGCACATGACAACTGTACTATATGCCATCAAATCACGCCGCTGTTACTTATGCGACTACATGCACTCACTGCGACTACATGCATGTTGTTTCACTGCTTGCGTTAATAATGGCTGGCACACAGCTAGGGCAGGCAGGGCATGTGTGTAAACAATTGTATATAGCACTAAGCTAGCAAAGAGTAGCATACAAGGCACACAGGTAACTAAAACACACAGTTATATAGAACGCACATGTTACTAGGACACACAGGTGTATACGTCACATAGGTATACACGACACAGAGGTATGTACGACACACAGTTATATACGACACACAGCTAGGTATATAGAACACACATGTGACTAGGACACTCAGGCATACACGACACACAAAAATGTACGACACACAGGAATATACGATACACATGTATACACATGGGACACACAGGTAGAAACGACACACAAGTACGCACGACACACAACTATATAGAACATACATGACTAGACGACGACACATGTATGACGACACACAGGTATAGACGACACACAACTATATAGGACACACATGTATATAGACGACACACAGGTATATAAAACACACATGTATAAACGACACACAACTATATAGAACACACATGTATCGACGACACACAGGTATATAGAACACACATGTATAGACACACACACAGCACACACAAACACACAACACGCGTGC
>NW_014577344.1:232394-241747 GCF_000485595.1 Priapulus caudatus
CGGACGCGACAACACAGGTATTATAGAACAACACATGCTATGACGACACACAGGTATATAGAACACGCTAGGCTATACGCGACACACAGATATTAGACGACACACAGGTGCCTTCTCGAACGTTAATTGGCGTACTGTATCAGCGTTCGCCGTCGGTTATGAGATCCCAATTTCCGATAATGACGGATTCGCATTCCTTAGGTAATGGTTGATTCTAATTTCGGCACAGCCGCGGCACGGGTGCGTTAGCACTGCCCGCATCCGATTAGGTGACAGCGTCGGGTGAGGCATGATTAGCGTTGTTTTGAAACTCGTTACTGTGCACACGGCGTGTTAACTAGGTATTAACCATTAGATTAAAAAAAGGACGACATTCGTCATCGCGGCTTTCATCGCAATTAGACCGTAGATAGGTTTGACATTGATGTTGGTGATAATATCAGGGCCGTTAATAATGACAAATGGTCATATTTTTTTGTCATTATTAACCCCATTAGCCATTGTTAAATTCTCATGTCTTATTGTCTCATTGTTCTTAGTTTGTCTTATTGTCCTATTGTCTCATTATCTCCAATGTCTCATTGTCTTCATTGTCTTATTTACAATATTGTGTCTTAGTGTAATAGAACGCGCCCTGATTAATATCGTGGAATCGTGGTCACGGCGTCGGGTTATATAGGAGATAGTTTATCTTTGCTGTACGTTTTCGTTTTATATCAACAACAAAGGCACAGGTCGAACAAGGTTTTACAGTTATTGGTGAAATGATAGCGTCTTGATGCATGGATAAGGCGTTAGATGGGTCTTACTGCGGATGTTCGTGGGGAACTAGCGGAGCGGCATAGAGAAGCCTACTTTTGAGTATGAATATTCGGCCTTCGCGAAAATAATATAATAAGAAAAATTATGGAACAAATATATTGGTTAACAAACATATATGTTTGCCTGCCAATGAGAATTCAATGCACTGTAATTTCTCAAAGGGATTTAAGCTTATTGGTATCGAAATTTCGTATAGTCTATCAGATGGGGGCAAAGGATTTCTTACGATTTGGTACGATACCAATATCATATAATAATAAATAATACATAATATACTATATATATATATATATATATATGTATATATATATATATATATATATGTATATATATATATATATATCGATACACGACCATGTACTTCTAGGTCGATAAGAAGGGACGTATATACACTTCCACGTACAGGTACGCGCGCGTAGAGAGATACATACGTACATACAGCCTTTTCTGCTACATCTATGACAAACACGACATACGCATATACGCTCTCCTATGACACTATTTGTCATAGGAAGATTCTTCCTATGACAAATATTGTTGTATGTGCAGTTTAGGAGCGCTATTATGAACGCAAGCAGTGAATTCAGCTGTAAAGCGGAACGAAGTTGACTCGCCAATATTTGTCATAGGAAGAATCTGCCTATGACAAATAGTGTCATAGGAGAGCGTATATGCATGTGTATGTCGTATTTGTCACGATGAACAGTAGCAATCCCCCTCAAGCGCACGCACGGATGCGCACACGGACATGCGTATGCGCGCACGCACACACGCACAAACGTATGCACGCACGCACGCACGAACGCGCGCGTACAAGAATAAACACACGTACGCACGCACACACGCGCACGTACGCACGCATGCACGTATGTTCGCAAACAATCGCGCGGTCGAGGTCAGGCGTGACGATGGTACACGATCACGTGGTTGAAAAGGTCACGCGAGACGACGGCCCTACGTTCAGCACTGTACTGCAAGAAACACAAGACGGTCCGAGGAAGTCCAACACCTGTAGCACGGAATTCATGAACACGAACAAACACGAACTCCTGACTATATCTGTAAAATGAGTAATGGGTAATGAGTATGAGTAAATATATTTGTAATAATATTATATATATATATATATATGTATTATATATATATATATATATAATATTCAAATATATATATACACACAAATATATTATAGACTATATATATATATATATATATATATATATATATATATATTATTCCAGCACCTGCATAGTAGAGAAATATACCATATATATGCAGCCCTACAAATTCCCTATCGTATCGTATTCGTTCCATTATGACATTATATTAATAAGAGAGCCGCAGCATCCGCAGCTCTTACAGGTTTCATCTACTTCCCCGACCTCTCCATACGCACATACACACACACACACACACACACACACACACACACACACACACACACACACACACACACACACACACGCACACCAACAATGTCAATTCACAGCCACTTAACAACACAGGTATATAGAACACACATGTATCGACGACACACAGGTATATAGAACACACATGTATCGACGACACACAGGTATATAGAACACACATGTATGACGACACACAGGTATATAGAACACGCAGGTATACGCGACACACAGATATAGACGACACACAGGTGCTTCTCGAACGTTAATTGCGTACTGTATCAGCGTTCCTGGTTTTGAGACCCAATTTCCCGATAATGACAGGCATTCGATTCTTAGGTAATGGTTGATTACCTATCGCACGCACGCGGCACGGGTGGTTAGCACTGCCCGCATCCCGATAGCGTGACAGGTCGGGTGAGGCATGATTAGCGTTGATTGAAACTCGTTACTGTGCACACGGGCGTGTTCAACAGGTATTAACCCATTAGATTAAAAAGGACGACATCGTCATCGCGGCTTTCATCGCAATTAGACCCGTAGATAGGTTGACATTGATGTGCGATAATATCAGGGGTTAATAATGACAAATGGTCATATTTGTCATTATTAACCCCATTGCCATTATTTAAAATTCTCATGTCTTATTGTCTCATTGTCTTATTGTCTTATTGTCCTATTGTCTCATTATCTCAATGTCTCATTGTCTCATTGTCATTATTTACAATATTTGTCTTTATTAACCCGGCCCTGATAATATCGGTGGAAATCGTGTCAACGGCGTCGGGTTATATAGGAGATAATGTTATCTTTGCTGTACGTTTTCCTTTTATTACAACAACAAAGGCACAGGTCGAACAAGGTTTACAGTTATTGTGAAATGATAGCTTTCTTGATGCATATAGGACGATAGATGGGTCTTACTGCGGATGTTCGTGAGACTAGCGGGAGCGGCATAAGAGAAGCCTACTTTTGAGTATGAATATTCGCGCCTCGCGAAAATAATTATAAGAAAATTATGGAAACAAATATATGGTTAACAAACTATATGTTGTGCCCTGCAATGAGAATTCAAATGCACTGTAATTTCTCAAAAGGATTTAAGCTTATTTATCGAATTCGTATAGTCTAGCAGATGGGCAAAGATTTATTACGTTGGTACGTACAATATATATACATAATACATAATACATAATAATACATAATAGCTCAACGTAGTTGGGCGAGCGACTGATGTGGGAAGATACGTTTTATAGACATATATATATATATATACACGCGCAGGTAAATATATCATTAAATTGTGTAAATTCAAATAATGTGTAATTGTATGTAATGTAAATTATAATGTAAATTCATATGTGTACATACACATACAGGGGTAGAAATGAACTTTTAAACAAGGGAGTCCAACGGACTCCCTACCCTCAAACAGAGGGAGTCCGCAGCAAAGTGAGGGAGTCCGCAGTCTGAGGTTCAAAATTAAAGATATTAACAATAACTCATGCGCTAATTTTTAAGATTCATGCAATTGCACGTCTGCCAAATTTACTTTGGACATTAGCTGAAAAAATACAGTAATTCCGCGAGGCCGTGATTCGGAACAAACTATAATTAGTATGGCAGAATTTTCAGGGAGTCACACGGACTCTTGCATATGTCAAATCAGGGAGTCCGAGAGTAAATCAGGGAGTATTTGACTCCGGACTCCCGTTAATTTCGCACCCTGCACATAGATGTACAGGCATATCTCTAGTTTTCTCTGTAGCACACGAAATGATCTATTTTTATTACTGAAGATGATACAGTGTCTACAGCCCATACAAGTACCAGCATACGTGTATAAATGAAATCAGATGTACCTGCGCAAATACAGCTCGTACACATGGGGACATATACGCAAATTTACACGTACATGTATACACGCACACACGACACACGCGCGCGGCACGCACACACGCACGCACGCACGCACGCACACACACACACACACACACACAGACACACACACCCACACACACACACACACAACACCACACACGTGTGCATATATAATATAATGATATAGTATAATATATATACTATATATGTATACTATATATATACTAATCGATACACGACATCGTATTCTAGGTCGATAAGAAGGGAGAGTATATCACACTTCCACGTACAGGTACGCGCGCGGTAGAGAGATACATACGTACTATACAGCCTTTCTGCCTAATCATCTATGACAACACGACATACCATATACGCTTCCTATGACACTATTTTCATAGGAAGCATTCTTCCTATGACAAATATGTGTTGTTATGTCGCAGTTTAGGAAGCGCTTATTTGATGAACGCAACAGTGGAAGTGTCAGCCTGATAACGGTGAACGGGAAGTGTTGACTCGCCAATATTGTTCATAGGAAAGAAATCTGCCTATGACATATAGCTGTCATAGAGAGCGTATATGCATGTGTATGTCGTATATTGTCACGAATTGAACAGGAGCATGCCCCGGTCAAGGGTCACGCACGGATGCCGCACAACGCGACATGCGTATGCGCGCACGCACCACGACAAACGTATGCACGCCGACCGCACGCAACGGAACGCGCGCGTACAAGAATAAACACACTAGTACGCACGCCACACACAGCGCAGTACGCACGCATGCACGTATGTTCGCCAAAAACAATCGCGCGGTACGAGGTCAGGCGTGACGGGATGGTACCGATCACGTGGTTGAGAAAGGTGACGCGAGACGACGGCCTACGTTCAGCACGTACGCAAGAAAACAAGACGGTCGAGGAAGTCCATACACCTGGTGAGCAACGGAATTCATGGACACGACAAACACGAAACTCCTGACTATATCCTGTAAAATGATAATGGGTAATAGACGTAGTATGGAGTAAATATATTTGTAATAATATGTTAATATAATATAATATATGATTATTATAATATTATAGTATAATATTCAAATATAATATAATACAACAAATAATTATAGACATTATATATATATATATATACAATAATATATATCTATTAATATTATTCCAAGCACCTGCCCTAGTAGAAATATACCATATATATGCAAGCCCTCCAAATTCCCTTTATCGTATCGTGATGCGTTCCATTTGACATTATATTAAATAGAGAGCGGCAGCGATCCGACAGCTTCTTACAGGCTTCGATCTCTTCCGCCGATCTCTCTCTCAATACGCAACGATCACAACACACACACCACACACAACACACACACAGCACACACACACCACACACACACAGACGACACAACACACACATATCACACGATGACACACAGCACGACCAATCACACCACATACATACACACACACCAGCACCACATAACACACGACACATTACCACACATAGACACACACATACACAACATACAGACATCACACACACACACACACACACACACACACACACACACACACACACACACACACACACACACACACACGCGCGCGCGCGCGCGCGCGCGCTCGCGTCTGTGTCAGCTTCATGTCTGATCAGACGCAGAAGGGCATTAGGCGGTAGGGCAGGATGTGCACGGTGTGCGTGTGCTCGACTATACCTGGGCTGGACTACACGTACCATACGTGTGCCTCGGCTAGACAATATGGAGGCTGCGGTATTCCAAGTGTGTAGTAGCACCGTAAGATCAACGGGAAGAGAGAGAGAGAGAGAGAGACGAGTGTTCGCGAGTGAGCGAGAATATATGTGCGCGCGTGTATTTGCGTTCGTGCATAATTTTGTGGCTGCGTGCGTGAATTTGTGTGTGCGTGTGCGTGAACTTGTGTGTGTGTGCGTGTGCGTGAACTTGCGTGTATGTTGCGTTTACGCGTACATTCATTTGAGCGTGTGTGCGTAGGTGCGTGTGTGAGCATGCGATTAAACTATGATCGATGGCAGGTGGATTTCCGCACGCATCAGGGACATCTATAGATGCCGCCTTTTAGTACGATCACTCTTCTCGTTATCTACTCGGAAGATAGGGACGCTACTGTTCTAATCGTTGGCTATCCTATCACGCTACACACAATACACGCTAGCAATCACATGATCAGAACTGCGAACATAGAGTGCTAGCGTCATATAGACGATATTTTTTTACACCAAAAATATATTAATCTCCTCGTACCATGCTCTTAGTTGCTATTAAGCATATGCTAATGGTCATTGGTGGTTGTTGACGTAGGGTGACTTGTAATCCGGAAGCTTTCACGCTGTCGACACTGTCACTGTATGAGCTCTGTCATCATTAGTTGTTGACCTATAGACGAGCTCCCAGCTGTCCCTAAAGAATCAATGCAAATGATTTGCCTGATGACATATATCTGCGACATATATGAGGTAGAGTCTCAGGAGTTTCACGTTCACTCGACGCTATAAAGTAATGCGTAACAATTTGTGGCGCGAAGCCCTGATTATTCACACCTGAATATTATATATATAGATTATATATATATGGTATTTGTGTGTGTGTGTGTGTGTGTGTGTGTACACACACACACACACACACACACACACACACACACACACACACACACACACACGTGTGTGTGTGGTGACACAGTGTGGTGTGTGTGTGTGTGTGTGTGTGTGTGTGTGTGTGTTTTGGGGGATGATTACTGGACTTATGACATTTTGCGGAGGTGTGGTTCGTATCGCGCGAGCCGTGACGCTGTGCTGGTGGACAAGGTCCACCCGAGCCCGCACGCTCTGTGGGCGCCAACACCACGGCGCATGCGCGAAGCCGACCTATCGACGGTGCCTGCTTCGGCACTAGACTATGTAACAGCCATGAAATACGACAAAATTGTTCACGAGGCAGTAAATTATCAGCGTTTTCTACAGCAAAAAGGATTCATTCAAATATTAGCACGTATAAATACGTAATAATTCAACTCTAGGTGTATTATATGAACTATTCAAATAAGGAAATACACGAGACGTAATATGTAGTCTGATTTATGGACGTTTAAGGCGTCACGGCCCCATACAGAAGGTCCACACGTAGCAATAAATTACAGAGCATAAAATATGTTAGCGGCTGATATGTCCTCCTAATCTAAGAACCAATAACACGTTTTAACCATATCAACACTAAGTATGTAATCAGAAATGTATCATGCATATGCATTCCTTGATTCGTCAGCTACATTTAATTTTTAGGTAGGTTATACATCGCCGCATGAAATCTATACGTATTTTAAACATGTAACAGCACAATGTCTTCTTGTGTATTTTACAGACGCCCTACCAGGTTCTCCTATCCACCGGGCTTATGTTATGATCGTTTATGATCGATTGGCTGTGCGTGTATGGTATGGGTGGTAGATCAGAGATAAGACGTAAAACGGAGGTAGAGTGTAAAGACGGCTGTAGAATGTATATGGCCGTGGTAGAATGTATAGGGCGGTGGTAGAATGTAGGGGCGGTGGTAGAATGTAGGGGCGGGGTAGAATGTAGGGGCGGTGGTAGAATGTAGGGGCGGTGGTAGAATGTAGGGGCGGTGTAGTAATGTAAGGGGCGGTGGTAGAATGTAGGGACGGATGGTAGAATGTGAACGGGCGGTGGTAGATATGTAGGGGCGGAGTAGGAAATGTAGGGGCGGGTGGTAGAATGTAGGGCGGGGGTAGAAATGTAGGGGGTGCGGTGGTAGAATGTAGGGGCGGGGTTAGAATGTAGGGACGGGGTAGAAATGTATAAGGGGCGGTGGTAGAATGTAGGGGCGGTGTAAGAATGTGAGGGGCGGTGGTAAGAATGTAGGGGCGGGGGTAGAATGTAGGGGCGGTGGTAAGAAATGTAGGGAACGGGGTAGAATGTAGGGGCAGGGTAGAATGTAGGGGCGGGGTAGAATGTAGGGGCGGGGGTAGAATGTAGGGGGCGGTGGTAGAATGTAGGAAGCGGTGGTAAGAATTAGGGCAGGTGGTAGAATGTAGGCAGGCGGTGGTAGAACTGTAGGAGGTCGGTGGTAGAGATGTAGGGGGCGGTGGTAGTAATGTAGGAGCGGTGGTAGAATGTAGGGGCGTGGGTAGAATGAGGGCGGTGGTAAGAATGTAGGGACGGGGTAGAATGTAGGGGCAGGCGGTAGAATGTACAGGGGCAGGGTAGAAAATGTAGGGGGCGGGGGGTAGAAATGTAGGGGCAGGGGTACGAATGTAGGGGCGGTGGTAGAAATGAGGAGGCGGTGGAGAATGTAGGGGCGTGGTAGAAATGTAGGGGCCGGTGGTAAGACATGTAAGGAGGCGGTGGTAGAATGTAGAGGGCGGTGGTAGAATGTAAGGGCAGGTAGAATGTAGGGGCCGACGGGGTAGATATGTAGGGGCAGGGGGGGGGGGTAAAAGAATGTAGGAGCGGTGGTAGAATGTAGGGGCGGGGGTAAGAATGTAGGGGCGGGTAGAATGGTAGGGGCGGTGGTAGAAATGTACGGGGCGGTGGTAGAATGTAGGGAACGGGGTAGAATAGTAGGGACGTGTGGTAGAAAATGTAGGGGCGGTTGGTAAGAATTGTAGGGGGCGGGGTTAGAATGTAGGGGGCGGTGGTAAGAATGTAGGGCGGTGTAGAATGTAGGGCGGGGTAGAAATGTAGGGGCGTTGTAGAATGTAGGGACGCGGGGTAGAATGTAGGGGCGGGGGTAGAATGTAGGGGCGGTGGTAGATATGTAAGGGACGGGGTAGAAGTAGGGGCGGGCGTAAGAATGTAGGGGCGGTGGTAAAGAGATGTAGGGGCGGATGGTAGAATGAAGGGGCGTGGTAGAATGTAGGGAAAGGGTAGAATGTAGGGCGGTGGTAGAAATGTAAGGGAACGGCGGTAAGAATGTAGGGGCGGGGGAGAATGTAGGGGCGGTGTAGAATGTAGGGAGCGCGGTAGAATGTAGGGGGCGGGTAGAAATCGTAGGGGCGGTGGTAGAAATGTAGGGACGGTGGTAGACAATGTAGGGGCGGGGTAGAATGTAGGGACGGGGTAGAAGATGTAGGGGCGGGGTAGAATGTAGGGGCGGTGGTAGAATGTAAGGGACGGTGGTAGAATGTAGGGCGGGGGTACGAATGAGGGGCAGGGTAGAAGTGTAGGCGACGGGGGTAGCAATCGTAGG